>NC_053435.1:96732853-96785883 GCF_007990345.1 Gossypium hirsutum | reverse complement strand
TTTGCTTTGATAGATAATTGTTTTTTTATATCTAGTCTTTGTTTGGTTTACTTTTTATTTCACAAACTATTAAGTGCAATGTCTGCTGTTAGGTTATTTTGAATAAATATTAGCATGCTTACAGTCACTTGTTGTGCTTATCCAGATGCTGATTTTTTACTCCATTGGGATTGTTATGCATTTTCTAAGTTTCTCTAATCTTAGCTGGAGCACCTTTTGGGTCCATTGATTATGATGTTGCCAAGTTGTTGCAACTAAAGTAAGACAAATTAGTAGGTGATCCTTGTCAAGTGTGTGCAATTTAGTTCTAGTCCTTTTTTAAAATTGTCTATGCTTCGTGTTTGGGTTAAAAATTGGACTGAATCTAAACTAAGGCTGTCTTGCAAACTACGTGCTCCTTGTAGTGTGATGATTGCAATATGCTGCTACTTATCTGTGCATCTGAGAATCTTAGCATTAGGACTGGCATGATATGGCCTATTTTATATTTTATATTTTATTTGTTATACTATATGGTATCATTTAATATAAACTACTATGTTAATTCATCTGCGTTTCAGTTTTGACTTCCGCACAACAATGAATGACCATTCTTGCAGCTTTTTCATTGTCTATATGTGTTCGTTAACTGTGTTTGTCGAAAAGGATCTTTCATACAGTTGAGCTAAAAGGATGATGGGCCGGAGGCGCCTTAGAGGTAAATGTGTTGATTGATCTTTAGATTCAGTTTTCTAGTTTTTTCTTACTTGTTTCTTTGTCCAATTAATACACAGGCAATCCATCCAAGGGATCGTGGTTCATCACACCAGAAATATGCTCACCACAAGTTGCTGTTGGTGCTAGGGTTGCCTGCTATCACGATGAGATTAAAGTTCACTTCCTGCTGTCTGGCACACCATCACCTGTTATTTACTTTTTCCATGTTGATCTTCAAACTAAACTTGAGCTCCAAAAAACATGAGTATGTATTATTTTTTCATTTTGTATATTTTTTTTTATTTTCAGACTTTTTAACTTTTTTTTTTTTTTTTTTATTAGTTTATGTATTATTGTTCATTTTTTATTCGACCATTTCCATGCCATATGTATTGCTCGTTTGAACTTCTTCCTTTTTTTATTCTCTTGAAATCAGAAATAAGAAGTCACTTCTTCATCTATTCAGATAATGGTAATTAGCTGTGAAATGGGGCTAGTAGTTTAATTAGCTCATTTATTTTGGATAAATCATGGTTGCTTCATTTATGCATTGAAAAACAAATGATTAAGTGACTAATTTTTATTTTATCTAGGGAGGAAAGGTTTTTCTTTTGGAATGTTTATTTTATTCTCATAAGATTCATCATTGCTCAACAGGTTCAATAAATCCATAATTTGATTTTTTTTTTTAATTCAGATTGCGATCTGAAATTTCTTTACCGATAATAAGGGAATTGGTTCCACATTATCTCCTGGATTCTGGCAAGGTATGTTTTGCAAGATTAAGTATTCAATATATAACCACTCATATCCTTTTCTACAGTGCAGTTTGATGAGATATTCTCATTGTGTTTATCATCAAAGTCTTTGTTGTACTTTAGTTTTGGATTTCTTCTGTCCTTTCATTGTAAATCAAATAGCTACATTTTATTGATTGTATGTGTGACGCTGCATAATTCGGTTGCTTAAATAAGTTTGCTTTTATTTCATTCGTGTATATTTGTTTAATGTAAATTGGAAATTCCTGCTTGTGTTAGGTGGCAAATTTGTTGGCTTGTTTTATTCTAGTATTATTGGTATTGGATGCTATAGTTGGTGGGAAGCTTTTGTGCTTAACTGTGATAATTTCTTCAGATACAGTTTTGAGTGTGTCTTCTGATTGGATGCTTATTATTAAAACCTGACAATTAAATTCATATTTACTTTTCCTTTTGTTTGCAGGAGAGGTTGGATTATTTGGAAGATGGAAAAAATGTATTCAAATTGCGGTTAAGACTTTGTTCATCTCTATACCCGATTAATGAGCGCATCAGAGATTTTTTTCTTGAGTATGATAGACACACTCTTCGAACAAGCCCACCTTGGGGTTCTGAACTTTTGGAGGTACTTCTGTTTTCTGCTTATTGGTTCACCTCAATGTTTGGTTATCTTTTTTGAATCCATTGATTTTATATACACAAATTCCATAATCTTCCAGTAGATAAGAATAGATTGGTATGAAAGCAAAACAGAATGAACAATAAAAGAGATTGAAATATTGACTCTGGGTAGAGGTGGTAAGTGGGGATTCAGCTCTGTTCCAGTCTGGTTTATCTGAATTCATGTCATTTTGATTCTAGTTGTTGACTTCTAATGTCAATTCGGTTAGGTTCAACTGTTCGAGTGGGTTATTTGGTTGAGTCTAATTTCGTCAACTTTCGGTAAGATATTCAAAGTCACATTTTGCCAACTTTTGTCACACTTTGCTTTTGAAGTCATTATTTTTCTATTATAATGATTTAGTATTGGCTCAATATTGGTTTGGGTTGTTGACTTTTTGTAGTCAAATTGGGTTCTCTGGTTCAATTGAATTAGTTTAGTTTAAGCTTTGCCTACTCTAAATCTAGGTGTTGGAGTTGGCTTGAGGGATGAAACTAGGAAGGCATTGACAGTGAAACTTCTGGAACCAAAGAGGACAAAATTGGTTTGAGAGATAAAACCATAATTAAAGGTGAACTTGGGAAGGTAAAAAAACAAAGAGAAAGGAAAGAGATTTGGTTAATGGTAAAACTGAGATAGAAGGGAGGCAGGGCTGCAGAATATGCAGAAGGGAAAAGAAAGGTTGTGTTGGATGGAGGAGAAGGAAAAAAAATACTGAAAAGTAATGCATAAAATGATGCTTTTGTGGGGGATAAGGATAAAATGGAAAGAAATTATAATGAAAATATGTTTTAGGGATTGGGATGATGTAAAGTAAAAAATAAAAAGAAAAATAAGATGTGTTAAAAGAATTAAATTAATTTAAAAGATATCAATAAGGAAGTTATAGGTATAAAATTAGGGAAACTAACGTAAAATACTGCTCAAGGGGAAAGGAATACAAGGAAATAACTCTGTTACAAAAATGGTATGAAATTCTTATTTTAAATGCTAAAAATTAAGTATATTGAATTTGGATCTATTTATGAATTTTTTTGCCAATTTATATAGTTATATCTATTGAAAAGTAAATTGTAGTTTGTTAACATTTTGTAAAATTAATATTTATCTAGTTTACTGGAAATATTGCTTTTAGAAATTCTAATTTCTAAGATTAGGTAAAATGTAAAGTTAATGAATGGTTTAGTAATATTATTTCTAAAGTTTCAATAGTATGCAATTTTCTCTATTGGTAACCAGTAAGACTTAAGAGCTAGTGCTTAGAGAGCTAGGGGTGAATCCTCCCTTCCTAGGTCAAAAATAAAAGAAAAAAAACTAACTAAAAAAATGTCTTGATGAAAATTGCTACTATCAGTATGTGCCTTGTACAAACTACCATGATCGATAGTCTATGTTAGTTTCCAAGTTATACAACAACAAATAGAGAGCTTTATTCTATATTTTTCCAACATTGCATCTATAGAAATGTTCTTTTTTTTTTTTTTTGGCACACTTGCAAAAAGGCTTTTGAATTTTGAATTTTGCAATTTGATATTGGTTGTAATGGAAACAGTTGCAATCATAAAGTGGAACAACCCCATTGAAGTTTTAGTTGGCTGGAAAGTTAAAGATGAACATGCCATACATCTTATGCAACAATGGCAAATATCTTGACTGGCATATATTCTCTAAATTGCATTACATAGTTATGTACCTATGACATGAAACTATTAATGGGTTGCAGGCAATCAACAGCTTAAAGAATGTCGATTCCACTGCTTTGCTTCAGTTTCTTCACCCGATTCTAAATATGCTTCTCCATCTTATAGGGAATGGTGGAGAAACCCTTCAGGTTTCAACTCCATCTTTTATCTGTCCCGACCTAAACATTTGTGCCCCATCTCCCTCTAAGCCTTTTCTCTAGCCTATGATTATTTAGCTTCATCTTGTTATACTGGTTTGCTTACTGTATGTGTTGCAATCTCTTCTTAATTTGTTTTCAGGTTGCTGCATTCAGAGCCATGGTTAATATCCTGACAAGGTATAGTCTTTTATCTGATTTATTAATTTATTAAACATAACAATTTTTAAAATCCAAGATTACGATTGTCTTACTGTTTAAGTGCCAAGTCTCTGATATATTCTTGAAGGTTTATTTTCACTAAATGAACTTTAATCATTGCCGTGCTAAGAAAGATTCTCTGTTCCAGGCTTTTTATTGAAGTTTGGGCATCATTTTTTTCTTTTATTTTATCATGTGTAATCTTTTGTTTATTTATTTGCAGGGTGCAGCAAGAGTCAGTTGATGATTCTGAACGAAATCGCTCTCTAGTTAACTATGTAGATTATGCTTTCGATGACTTTGGTGGTCGTCAACCCCCAGTTTATCCGGGCTTGTCTACTGTGTGGGGTAGCTTGGCTCGTAGTAAGGTAATCTGCTAAACTACAAACCTTCTTTTATATCCTTTTTTCTTGGTAAAATTCAATAATGCGTATGCTGTCTATATTTGTTCAGATTCTTAAGCAGAATGTGTCATTGTGTAATTTCTGAATTCCTATGCCACCAATGCTATTCACTGTACTTTGATTTACTCAGGAGCTCGTTTCAAATTTCTTATAATTGACTATTGGAGTCTGAAGATATCTACTCAGAAACTTGTTCAAAACTCAGCATTTGCATGTTGAACACCCATTCCCAAGTCCATGTAGCTTGCTTGAACTGAAGAGAAAACTCATGATCTCCTTTTAGAATTATATTGAAACTTAGAATAGTAATAATTGATTTCAAAACTTCCCTTCCCACACACACAAGAAAAAGGAAAGAGAACAGTGTAATAGATCATTGCAAGCCTAGTTATGAAACCTCTGGTGGGAGTTTAATAAATTGAAATTAAAAAGCTCAACCTTTAATATTAAAATTTTAAATGCTGAATAATTATGATATGGACCTTCCCAAAAGCTAGTTGTTGAGGTTGGAGAGCCTAGTTCTGTATACCAAGAAATCCCACACTTTCTATGTGGGATCCAAGTGAAGTACCTTGCAAGTAGGCACATGAAAGTCCATCTCACTTAGCACTCCCAGCGCCCCACTTTGCAGTAGCTTATTCTAGCCCCGGGTGAATACTGTCATATGATGACTTGAAACATTTTGGTTGTGTTTCTCCATAGTTCTATATCAAATCACTAATTTAAATGTTAAAGATAAAGTACCTAACAAGATTTTGTTTGAATACTTCTGTAAAAGAGAGATGATATTATAGGCTTGCGACATCGGGGTAGAATTTTTTTAAAAGAAGTGACACAAAAGACTTAAACTTGCTCCTGTTTGTCCTTGAGAAATTCATTGAAAAATTCTATAAATTCTTGAAACTTGAAATTTTCAAGAACTTGAAAACATTTTATAGTAATAGAACTTGAGTTCTTGTTTCTCAAGTTACTTGTAATCCTGAGACATTGCTATTTTTAATTCAGATAGCCTTGACTTGGAAACTGTTTTTTTTTTTAATTAATTTGATGTTGTTCTGCAGGCTAAGGGTTATCGTGTTGGACCAGTGTATGACGATGTGCTGGCAATGGCTTGGTTTTTTCTTGAGCTAATTGTTAAGTCAATGGCATTGGAGCAAACACGTCTGTTCTATCATAGCCTTCCATTAGGTTGGTTTACATTGCATGAAGTATTTAAATGCACACACAGATGTACACGTATATGTAGGTATATGTGTGCTTGTGTAAATGAATCTCTCTATATGTTATAGTAATTGTCTACTGCTACATCTTTCTGTCATTTCCAAAATTGATGGTTTAACCAGTCAGTGTTGGATTTAACATTATATTCATACCTGTCATGCATGTAAAATTTAAATCAATATGATATCTGTATCTTATCTATTGTGTACACTTATGGTTTAGCATAATATTCATACTATTACTTTACATTCAATCAACTTTTCATGCATGTAAATTGTAAGTCAATGTTGGATTTAACATTATATTCATGCTGTCACATCTTTAGAGCATATGAAATGCTTGAAACCCTTATGTCAAAAGCAACTATGTATTTTTAATTTACTCAATTTTGGTCAGCATGATTACATGAATAGAGCATGAAATTTAATGGATTAAAGTATATGTAATATTACATTGACATAACTTAATCCCTCCTTATATTCAAGACTACATACATACATGCATACTCTCAGATGCTGAGAAAGTATTCTGTTAATTCTTCAACGAGTTCAGTTGGAGGAAATTGAAAAAGGTTTTATGCTATCATCAGTTTGGTAAATCAGCTTTTGCTTTCTTTTAATGTAGATGAAGATGTTCCCCCGATGCAGTTGAAAGAGGGTGTGTTCAGATGTATAATCCAGCTGTATGATTGCCTTCTAACTGAAGTTCATGAGCGTTGTAAGAAAGGGCTAAGCTTGGCGAAACGATTGAACAGCAGTCTGGCATTCTTTTGTTATGATCTTTATCCATTATTGAGCCTCGCCAGGTTTTTGAATTGGTATGTTTTTATTTGATTCAATAGTCTATTTTTGTGATCAGGTTTAGATGGTACTAACTTGTACAAGATGCTTTCCATACTTATTAGTTTCATAGACTAGCATGTCCTTAAACCATTGCATGTTAGGAGACCTCTTTGATTTGAAATTTAACTGTTTCATTTCCCTTTTTCCTATCACTTCATTCAGAAACAACCCAAGTATTCTCATGACTTAAAATTTTATTAAAAAAAAAAAAAACTGAAGTAGCATACACTTGTAGGAATCTTTGACTACTTTTATGTCTTTTTTATAGTTAGAGGTCTGTAAGAGTGTTTGGATGGGTAATTTGAAGGAGAAATATAATTTCTATCAGGGTATTCAAAATTCAAAAGATGAGTTTACTTGTGGGTAAAACCAATGGAGAATTTCAAAATTTGTAAGGAATTTCAAAAGGGGATTTGAGCTCAAATCCGCTATTCAAATTCCACCTAAATAGGTGGTTTTTTTAAAATATCTCATAATCTTATTTCATTTATTAGATGTGGTCTTACTATAAAATAAAAATCTTGAACTTCAAAATATCATTTTTATTTAATTCTAACATATACTTTAAAATTTTATATATTAAAATATTTATATATTTTACAAATCTAATGATATCCATATTACATTTTTTTATATTTAATATCATTATTCTTCTTTTACAATTAGTTTTCTAACTCATGAAATTCCAATAGCCTAAATTTTTCTAAAAGCTTATTTACCTAAACAAAATAACTACAAACACTAGAAATTTGGAAAGATGCATTTTATAATGTTAGCATCTTAAAAGATCTCCAAAATTTTAAAATTCTTTGTCCAAACACACCCGAAGGTTTTGTCCTTGATTATTGGAACTAAGAGTCCAACTCTCTACCAACAGATCCCATGCCTATTGGGGACTACTATTATTATTTTTTGAATAAAGCCTGTCCTTACTTTGATGAACAATAAAAAGAATCACAGTTAGCTAAAATTTAAGCTATCTGCAAGATCAAAAGGAGTCAAGCATAGGAATAGGAAAATATGTTTTCCTAGTTCACATAAATCATTTATATATTCATGATGAAAGGTTGACAGAAGCTGTTCCTAAGGTCTTTACCTCTTTAAGAAAAAGGTGAATTATATCAAACAATCTACAAACAAATTGGAAAAGCAAAAACAAAGTTAATTACTATCAACACTGATAATCATTAACCTCTTCTCTCTAGTATCGGAACTTTTAGTCTTGGATTATATGTTCCAGAAAATTATTGATCTAGAGAAATGTCTACATAAAAATTAAAAAATGTAAAATATACAAAGAATAAGACATTCCAAATTAGAAAAACCAATACCTTCTAATTGACAATCACAATTTTGTTATCAACAGATTCTTGTCTTTCTTAATGATAAAAAGCATGTCAAAGCCTGCAAACTCTTGTTATCGATTTGCCACTCATCAATGGAATTAAGTAATCTAAACCTCTATCTGCACCCCACTCAACATCACTCACTGACCCCATTAATGCTGTAGGGAGCTAAAAGTAGATGTGTTACATAATTTAGGAGTCTCAAGTGTCAACAAGCTATATGACATGTATCACTAGTGTGAAAAACATTCTTTTGCTGACTTAAATCCCGCTGCTATGTTTTAGAATTGACAAAAGTAATTTAGGTTGGTGAACTTGGATTTGGTAATGAGTCAGCAACTCAAAAAGTCCATTAGTCAGTGATATTTGTTGCCATGATGATTGCACTCTCCAATTGTGGAAAAAAAAATAGAAACCTTGCAGGTTGTTTCTATGCTCGGTTGAGTATCCCTTGTTTTCATTAACTTTTACAATTTAATAAGGTGATGCTCAAGCAGTCATTCAATTTCGTCTACAGCTGTAAACTGTCTTTTAATGAGTTATGCCACTGGTTGGAAGCATGTCTTATGCTTTGTTAACTCTTGACTGATATTTACTCCATCTGTTATTTGCGTTTTGGTTATGAGGAGTTGTTTTGTTTTATGTATGAGGAAAGAGGAAAGACAAGATAATCATATGACACTCATGTCATTGCTATTGCTTTGATAATCACCTTCTAAATGTGTTTTATTTGTTTCAGGTGTCCTTGTATCTGGACAAGTTTTCTGGGGTATGTCAATCAGTTCTGCATGATTGCAAGCTAATTTTTCTGCAGATAATATGTGATCATGATCTTTTTGTGGAAATGCCTGGGAGAGACCCCTCAGACAGGTACCTTCTTCTGTTTTTATGTTTCACTACTTTCATGATGTAAATAGATAGTTTTTGCTTTATGTCATGTCTTCATGGAGAGGAGAGCATCCCTCTTTATAGGTGTAGAGCTTATATAACTGGGATGTATTTTATGGTAACAATGTTTTCTTGTTGTTCTGGCACTATCATCAATTGTAACAAAATTTCCTTCCTGTTGTAAAATCTGGCATAAAGGCTTCAAGTTCTTAGTGGATGATACATACGTGCATGAATGAATTTCATGGTGTGTTCCAAGTTACTAGAGTTCAGTGTAATGATATTCTGTAAACCACCCAAACCTCTGGCATAGGAGAGTGTTGATGGAGGGGGTAGGGCATGGGTGGGGTGTATTAGATTGTGAGAAGTAAAATGAAATTTACTTGACTTCTCATTCTTTAATGCAAGAAATTACATGAATGTTTCTAGACTTCTAGCATTCCTATCTTTCATGTACTTGAGATCCAAAATAATGAAGTTCCAAGCTTGACTTAAAACAACACTTACATTATAAAAAATAGATCAAAGTAAAATAACTCAAGACTTAAATCTGCTGGAAACCTGGAAACTATCGTTAGATTGAGCAAACTGATGAAAAGAAAGTAAAGCCAACAATCTTTTATACTTTAGAAACATAAACATGACTTAATGGAATCATTTCAGCTTAAATTGGTTCTAAAATTACCAAAAGTTAGACCGTGATCTTAAATTATCTTGGCAGTTAACCTAGCCCGCTTTCATCTGATTGTCATCCATGTCACCTGTGCTTAAACGGTCAAAATCAAGATGCTTAACAGACATTGTATAGAGGTCAATTAGTTATTTTTCTTTATTTCTAGAAATTTAATTAGTTTGAGGTCAATTAGTTATTTTTCTTTATTTCTAGTAATTTGGTTAGTTTATCTTAATATAAAAAAGGGATTTGCTGGCAGTAGTTTTTCCTCTCTCTTTCTCTCTCTCTCTCTCTCTCTCTCTCTCTGTCTCTGATCTCTTGAAAATTGAGTTTTATTTTTTTGCATGGACTTAGTCCGACAAAATCTCTATTAATTAGTAGCTGAAATGCTAGTATCACTCAATTGACTTGGTGTATATTGTGATTAAGGAACTATCTTTCATCTGTCTTGATTCAAGAGCTTTTCCTTACTTGGGATCATGATGATTTATCTCAGCGTGCTAAGGTGAGTTTGGATAAAAAGGTTATCTGTTTCAAAACATCATGGTCATATATATAGTGCTTAAGATATATAGCATATTTTGTCGCTTTGAAAATAACATTTGCTTTTTGTGTGATTAGGCAGCTAGAATTTTGGTGGTTGTTTTATGTAAGCATGAGTTTGATGCTCGGTACCAAAAACCTGAAGACAAGCTGTATATTGCTCAACTATATTTTCCCCTCATTGGCCAGGTAAATTGTACTTAAATTATTTTATGGCTTGATGATGATGATGATTATGCTGATTAAGCACTAGGCAGTGGTATGACATTCCTGATATTGCATCTTTATGATATTGTGTAAATGGTATTACAATTGTCTACACCCAAATGAGCTTGAAGTTGAGACAGATTAGTGTAAGTGTCAAAATTACATGGCTGTTTGGTGTCATATTTGTATCATCCAAGAAAAATCCACATGGTACTATTTATTTATTGCTTCTTGAATTTGTAGCATCTTTCCTAAAATGTAATTTAGCATGAATGGGGTACTATATTATTCTATGAAATTTCAGATCTCGCCAAAAATAAGTTGCTGAGGAAAAACTGGGTGCATTAATGTTGTTGGAATTTTAGTCTAAGCACAAAACAGGATAGGACTGGCATAAATCTATGCTCTGACATTCTTTATTAGAAATAAGAGAGAATATGATTTTGGAGTCTAAAATTTGGGATGGCATTTTGTTAAAGATGACTTGCGTTATAAGACTGCATTTGTTCCCTGTTGGCTTATAATTTACCTATACATAAATTTCTTGCAAGTGAATTTATCCTCTCTGCAGATTCTAGATGAAATGCCCGTATTTTACAACTTAAATGCTGCCGAAAAGCGTGAAGTTTTGATTGTTATCTTGCAAATCGTGCGGAATCTGGATGATGCATCAGTTGTTAAGGCTTGGCAGCAAAGCATTGCTCGAACTAGATTATTTTTCAAACTCATGGAGGAATGCCTGGTTCATTTTGAGGTTGCTATTACAGCTAAACATTCAATTTCCTCCTTTTCATTGTGCAAAATTGTATGTTGGTTCAGTTATTTTAATAGTTTAGGTAGCTTCTTGTTGGGATTAAGGTTTTATTTGTTTGTGTTTAGTTTGTCACTATGCTCCTTACCACCATCAAGGATTACCCAGTTCCTTTAAATCTTAGCCTTCATTGGTGTCATTAGACGTTGAACTCTGGTATTATTGGGCTTAAATATGTAGGGAATTTTTGCCACCAACTATCCTCTATTGCATGTGTGTGTAATGGATAAATAAATATTTGTATGCTTATGTTCCTATGCATAATATATATTATATATATGACACTGCTTAACTCTACACAAATTATTGGCAATTTTTTCCTAAACAAAAAGAATAAATAAATTTTTTTAAGAATTATTGGATATTTCAATTGTGTGTATGTCTGTATGTGCGACAAAAACTAAAATGAGTAAGAAAGTACATAAAAAATTTCTACAAAACAAATTTTTTATTCCTTGTAAGAAAAGCTTATAAGAAATATCTAATGTTCAAGTGTGAAAAAATATGCAATAGAGAAGGGAAGTTTTGCTTCCCTAGCTTTTCTCTTCAATTCTGGTCAATTCTTTTGATAGTATGAACTTGTTTCACATGTCATATGGAATTTGGTTTGTAGCTGAGGCTCTTTTACTTCTTACCCTTCCTGTTATACTAACTTTGCATGTACTTACAGCACCGAAAGCCTGCTGATGGAATGCTTATAGGAAGCAGTTCTCGCAATCCTGTGGGTGATGCACCTACATCACCAAAGTATTCTGATAAGCTTTCTCCTGCAATCAACAATTATTTATCTGAAGCATCGAGACAAGAAGTTAGAGTGAGTAATATTATTGTCATTTCATCTGTTGCTCATAAATCTGAGAAGTTCGTATGTTTGCTTTTGGAGGTTCTTGATTTTGTAGATACAGAGAACCGCATGTACTAATTGTTTTATACATTGTTTGATTGCCCTATTGCAGCCTCAGGGAACTCCTGAAAATGGTTACTTGTGGCAGAGGGTGAATTCTCAGCTGAGCTCCCCTAGCCAGCCATATTCCTTGAGAGAAGCTCTGGCTCAGGCCCAATCTTCTAGGATTGGAGCTTCAGCCCAAGCACTTAGAGAATCTTTGCATCCAATTTTGCGACAAAAACTGGTAAAGTTGTGTCAGAATGTCATGTTTTTCTCCACACACAAAAAAGAAATAAAAGAAAGAAGATGTTCTCATTACCTATTTGATCTTGTTCTGAATTTGGCCTAGGTAGTCATGGTTTTCTTGCTTGTTTCAGGAGCTTTGGGAAGAAAACTTGAGTGCTGCTGTTAGTCTTCAGGTTTTAGAAATATCTGAGAAATTTTCTGCAATGGCGGCATCCCATAGCATTGCTACTGATTATGGAAAACTTGATTGTTTATCATCTATAATTATGAGCTTCTTTTCCCGAAATCAGCCACTGGTTTTCTGGAAAGCTTTTCTGCCTGTCTTCAACAATGTATTTGATCTTCATGGGGCAACACTAATGGCTAGGGAGAATGATCGTTTCTTAAAACAAGTTGCCTTTCATCTACTTCGACTTGCAGTCTTTCGAAATGATAATATTAGGAAAAGAGCTGTTATTGGGCTTCAGATACTCGTGAGGGTAGGCCTTTTGGCATTCCTAAGACGGATTTCTGTTGGCATGCTTCTGTTGTTCAATCTGACATCAATTATTTCTTCATTCTTGCAGAGTTCATTCTACTTCATGCAGACTGCAAGGTTGAGGGTAATGCTGACTATCACCTTGTCCGAGCTAATGTCTGACATGCAGGTGACTCAGATGAAGTCTGATGGGACACTTGAGGAAAGTGGTGAAGCACGAAGGCTTCGAAAATCTTTAGAGGAAATGGCAGATGAAGTCAAGAGCTCTGGCCTTTTGAAGGAATGTGGACTTCCTGAGGATGCTCTATTGGTAACTCCAGAAAATTTTAAAGAGAATAGATGGTCCTGGTCAGAAGTAAAATCTCTCTCTGGCAGCCTTCTTCTTGCCCTTGATGCTAGTCTGGAGCATGCACTGTTGGTAAGTCTAAAATATATGTCAGTTTCTTCTGGGGATTTTGCTGAGAATAATTTTTGAAGAAAAACTTTTGTTGTTATTGTTATTATTACCATTATGTGAGGTAGAGGAGAGTTATTGTGGTTCACTTGTTATATTTGCATTCAGTTTCCTGTATGATCTTCATGCAACCTTTGTTTTAGATTCAAAATTGTAACTAAATGTACAGTTTAACTGTCTAAGACCTGCTGCATCTTAACACAAAAAAAGGTAGAATTCTTAAATTATCATGACAGGACCACTCCCCATCTGAATTAAATAGATACCTACATCTTTTGGTTAAAAGGGCTTGGATTCTTTCTGCTGCTTTTGGAGGGATGAGAACGGCAGCAGTTGAGGATGTTGCTGTTTTGGTGTGAAGTCATGCATAGATTGGCTTTGTCTGACCTAAAGCAAACAGCCCCTTAAAATGATTAAGCTAATTTAATTTTATATTAATGAAGACTGTTTTTTCATGGCTTTAGTTAATTAGTTTGATAGTAGGAACCCTTTAATGTTTTGGCTTTTGTTTCTGCTTGTGATCTGGATGAAGATAATCTTGTTGCATTAACATCTAAACACTATCCTTTTTGCAGGGCTCTGTAATGTCCATGGATAGATATGCAGCAGCAGAAAGCTTTTACAAGCTTGCAATGGCATTTGCCCCTGTCCCAGATCTTCACATAATGTGGTTGCTGCATTTGTGTGATGCACATCAAGAAATGCAGTCTTGGGCTGAAGCTGCACAGTGTGCTGTGGCTGTTGCTGGTGTTGTAATGCAGGTGAGAAACTCCTATTAACTTGTTTGTGTGCAGCCGTTATAAGATTCCTGTGAGACATTGCCATCTAATAGTAAATTTGGCATTTTCTCACTTAGGATCATTAAATGTTGGGAAATCATGAATTTACATGTCATAGAAGTGAAATTACATGAGACAAAAGCAGGAACAGATTGTAATTTTCAATTAATTTTAAAAAATGGCAGGATTACCTTCTAAAGTACATGAAGCCCTTGCTCCAAAATTTAAACAGATAAAAAGGGAAATGCTGCCAAGAAACACTAACCTAAGAAATAGGATTTCTACTTTTTGCAAATTTGTTCATATTTTACCATTATATATGAATCTCTATGTTGTAGGCTCTTGTTGCTAGAAACGATGGTGTTTGGAGCAAGGATCATGTGACAGCCTTACGTAAAATTTGTCCTATGGTCAGCAGTGAAATCACATCGGAGGCATCAGCAGCTGAGGTTGAGGGATACGGTGCTTCGAAGCTCACTGTTGACTCTGCTGTTAAGTACCTACAACTTGCAAATAAACTTTTCTCTCAAGCTGAACTCTATCATTTCTGTGCAAGCATTTTGGAACTCGTTATTCCAGTTTATAAGAGCAGAAGAGCATATGGACAACTGGCTAAATGTCATACATTGCTCACAAACATCTATGAATCAATCCTTGAGCAGGAGTCAAGCCCTATCCCTTTCACTGATGCTACTTACTATAGGGTTGGATTTTATGGTGAGAGATTTGGTAAGCTGGACCGGAAAGAATATGTTTACCGAGAACCTCGTGATGTGCGCTTGGGTGATATAATGGAAAAACTTAGTCATATATATGAATCTAGGATGGATGGTAATCATACATTGCACATTATTCCTGATTCCAGACAGGTGAAGGCAGAGGAGTTGCAGCCTGGAGTCTGTTACCTGCAGATAACAGCTGTTGATCCAGTCATGGAAGATGAAGATTTGGGAAGCAGAAGGGAAAGAATCTTTTCTCTTTCTACTGGAACTGTCCGTGCACGTGTTTTTGACCGCTTCTTATTTGACACTCCATTCACGAAAAATGGCAAGACCCAAGGTGGATTGGAAGACCAATGGAAAAGGAGGACTGTTCTTCAGACTGAGGGCTCATTCCCTGCACTTGTCAATAGGCTCTTGGTGATAAAATCTGAATCACTTGAATTTTCTCCGGTTGAGAATGCGATTGGAATGATTGAAACTCGAACAGCAGCCCTACGAAATGAGTTGGAAGAGCCTCGTAGTTCCGAAGGAGACCAACTGCCTCGTCTTCAGAGCCTGCAAAGAATTCTTCAAGGCAGTGTTGCAGTTCAAGTGAGCTAAACATCTTTCTATATTTTTCAGTTTCCTGTTCATTTTTTTCCCTTTGAAGTAATTATATGGGTGGGAGTGATTTCCATACTGAAAAAGACACTGCACACATGCAGGTGAATAGTGGTGTTCTGAGTGTGTGCACAGCCTTCTTGTCTGGTGAACCTGCCACAAGGTTGCGTTCTCAGGAGCTACAGCAACTTATTGCTGCACTCCTTGAATTTATGGCTGTTTGCAAGCGGGCAATTCGTGTACACTTCAGACTAATAGGAGAAGAAGACCAAGATTTCCACACACAACTAGTGAATGGATTTCAATCTCTCACAGCAGAGCTATCTCATTACATCCCTGCAATTCTATCAGAGCTCTGATAATGTTGTAAGCATTACTTGCTCCGATATATCTTTCTGGTGCAAGCTGTTCATAAAGATTGTGACACATTCTTTTTGTAGATCTGTGCTCAAATGATGATTGTTGATGTATGTAATAACCAATTTGTTTGTGTGCAATGGTGGATTACTTATTGAAGCTATATCCCTCCTGCCTAAGCAAAATTGGGCAAGGCATTTTTGGTCAGTGACATGTTACTTCTAGCTTTTGATGATCAGATGAGAATCAGGTAAAGCTCATTTGCCAAAACGCTATGTAGAGTAGTAGTATTCAACAGGTTTTACAAAGGACCTCTAGAAATGGGAATCTGTATTTTCTGATTATCGTTTAAATTAATCAAATCACATGAAAGAATCATGCAGGGTTAGGGTCATCCATATTAGATGGAACTTCCTACATAATTCTGGAAAGTGATTGGTTAATTATAGTGCAGTGAATGTAAGGGTATGCTTATGCAGGTAATGACAGTGCTACTACTGACTGCACAGCACACCTGACACTGCTAATTGCTGATGCTATAATTTGTGCGGTTGGGAACGTTTTGGCTCTAGAATTGCGGTTTACTAAGAATTTTTTTTTCTTCCTTTGTTATTAAGTGTAAGTATGAACATCATGATATTTTTTTGTTTATATTTTAATTCTATTCGCTGGTGAAAAAGCTCTTGTTTTCCATTGCGAGCTTGCCGGAAAATTTACGACATATTTATTGAGTTAAAAATTGAGTTGATGGCAGCCACATGGAGTCTCCTAGAATTAATTCCTTTAAAATACAGTGATCTATTTTAGTTTGCATATATAGTGATGGCATCAAAATCAGTAACATTTTTGTTAGATACTAATCGAACAATGCCTTGCCCAATTTTGCTTAGGAAGGAGGGATTTAAAAATTTTAATACTGCATCTTAAATTCGAAAAGGAGGTGTAAATTTTTAAAAATAAAAATAGTGAAATGATTTTATGATTAAAACTAACAGACGAAGAGTTTGAAATTTAATTATAAATTATCTGACTTTTAATTATATATGTTTATTCGGTTTTTTCATTTCGGTGTAACGCTTCAATTTTCGGGAATTCTGTGAATGTTGGCATAGGTTTAATTATGTTAGTGGGTTTCTAGAAGGTCTAAGTTTAAGATAGAACTCGATAATTTTAGTTAATTTTTTTATTCCATAAGAAAAAAGGAGGTGAAATTATGAAATAGGACTTATGTGAAAATGTTTGAAAATGCTATAGGCTAAATTGAAGTGGCCAAATAAATAGGAGTGCAAAATAGGAGGATTTGCATGACAAACTTCTCATTTTACATCATGTGGCTGGTCATCATGTTGTTGTAGACAAAATGTGCACTTAATATTCATAATTTATGGTACAAATTGATACAAATTGATAATGGGTTAGGTAAATGTTCCATGATGGGAATTTTATGTCTTTTGTATTAAAGAATTAAATGGATGAAATATGAAATTTTATTAAAAAAAAGGGGTGAAAAGAACAAAATTTTGTCCATCTTTGTTCATCATAGCCTAAAGTTAGAGAAAAGAAAGGAGAGGAGAAAGCTCTTGAATGTTCGGTCACTTGGGGAAGAAAAATTGAAGGTAAGTTCATGGTAGTTTGCTTTTATTTTGAGGTTTATGAGTTATTTTTTATTCTACCTTAACTCTTGAAGCATATTTTGGTTTTTAGTTGTGTTGTGAGCATTTAGTCATGAATTAAAATGAAGGAAATGGTTGTTGTTTCATGTTCTTTTGATGAAAAATGGAAGATAGGTGAAGTTGAGCCAAACAAATGAGCATGCATGTGCCTTAGATGCTAAGGGGAAAAATCGGCTAACATGTTGTGCTTTAAAATGATGAAATGGAGATTATACTTAAGTAAAATCATAGATATGTGATGATTGATTGGTGATATACATGTTTAAATAACATTCATGCAAGGTATGTGTGAAAGAGTGATTTGGTAATAAATCTGCTAGTGACTTTGGAAAATCACCATAAATTGTGAGAGATGAATTAGAAACTGAATAAATTATGTAATTAAAGCCTAATGAGTCTATTTTCAAATGAAATAAACGAGAACATATTTTGAATTCTGTACAATGAAAAATTTGATTCGTAATGAAGAGTGGTCAGATTAGTTAAACAGTGAAACATGGGAAACTTTAAGAAAAATCTGGTATTGATTGGCTAAACCAAAAATTCTGAAAATTTTATGGATAGAAGATATATGAGTCTATTTTCAGGTAAAATTAACAGCACTTGATTTGGAGTTTCGTAGCTCCATTTATAAATGATTTAGTGACTGTTGTTCAGGAAAACAGCTTGCAGTGAGATTATGATTATGTGGTAAACATTGACAAAAATTTGTTAATGAGTTGCTTATTGATTTCTTATAAGCTTACTATGATCTGTAGGTGTGGTTGGCCGAATATTGTAAGGGGTTAATACGTAGTTCGTATTTGAATAGTTAGATTAATGTGTTAGTAATCCAATTGTAGGTAGTTCGTGTGTGGATCTCGTCAGCATATCGTCGCAAACAGGTGTGTAACTAACACCCTCTTTCTTAGTCTGGATCGGCAAAAGTCGAAAAGCCGAAATGCCAAAAATCGGTATTTTGTAGATTTGCGGGTGTGCGAATGCTCGTGAGTTAAATCGATTAATGTTTTTGGTAAGCTGCAAAATTTGGACTGCAAAGTGCATGATTTCTGTGCCCTCGATATTTTGGGGCTTAATGGGCCAAAATTGGAATGACGGGCCAACGGGCCCAATTCGGTAAGAACTCTCGGTACGTGATTCTGTTAGTACGTGAAAAGTAGGAATATGCATGAAAAACCCTAAAATAGATAAATTACTGAAATACCTTTAAAAGTAGAAAATTTACAGTTTTACCCTAATAGATAAATTACCGAAATACCCCTAGGGTTAAATTAACCTAAATGCATGTTTGATTGTTGTTATTTACTGCATGCCATGTTGTTATTATCTGATGCATGGGATTGGGATATTGACGGAGGAAGTACTGAAAGTGGCTTGTCCACGTACTGGAGGCTTTGCCTCAATTTACTGTTAACTGAGCAGCAAGGCTGCAACTGTGGAGTGTTGGGTTGGGTGGGTTGGGTTATTCCCCACATGAAGTGTAGGGCTGGTACGGGTGGAGTGTAGTGGTTGGTGGGTTGAGTAGTCTCCCCAAATGGGCTTGCATATGTTATTGATGTTGCATGTATTTTGAAATGGGCCTATGGGCCATACTGTTATCTGAATAAGGGGCTAAGGCCCAGTTTATTGTAATCTGAAAAGAGCTCTGGTCCAGTACCACTGTTACCTGAATGGGCTTAGGCCCAATAGGTTTGAGCTGACTTGGGCTTTGAATGGGTTTTCCTTACACACTGAGTTTCCCCAAACTCACCCTTTTTATTTTCATCCACGCAGGTAATCCCCAACCATAGTGAGCTTGCAGCTGTGAGGGAATTCGGAGTGGCCACCCGTTCTGGAAGTTTGATTTTCTTCTGGTGAACTGGACATCCTTTTATTTACGTTTGAAGTTTTGGGTTTTTAAATGTAATAAGGCCGCTTAATTATTTTTTATGATTTTAATATGTATTACTAAGATATGTATTACTTATTTTAACTGTTGAAATTGGATAGCTTTAGGGCGCGTTTTCAAAAAAAAAAACAATTGATTTCAAAATAACACGACAACAAGCAAAGCTTCCGCAATGAAAGTATTTTTCAAAATTAATCACTTTTCCTAAAAACGACTTAATCAAATCGGTTTCCTAGAAATATACATGACGTTAAGGTGTGGCAATGGCGGTGTGCATGTCTAGGATTGGATCCGAAGGGAGCTTGGTACTTAAGTAGTCCGATAGACTCACCTCCTCTTTTCCGGTTTCCTACGTGGTGCACAGCTTTCATTCATTTTAACCTATAATGAATTTATCTTTTAAAACACTAAGTAGGTTTTTCTGGATCAACAATATAAAATGTTTTGAACGCTTCGATGTGGCATGTCGGATCCGGCCATAACGTCTGGGCCGGGTTTGGTGTGTTACATTCGGTGAATTTAGTTTTTTTTTGTCTTACGTTACAATATTATTACAATATTTAATTTTATTATCATCGTTGTTTTTATACTAGTCACATGAACGTATTGCCCATCTAAAGGGGCTCTAAGTAATTAACATTCCCTTCTATTGAGGTAGGTAAGCGAGAAGTCGAAGTGTTTGATTGAAGTAATGTATGACAAAATTTTTTATTGAAGTAATGTATGACAAAATTTTGGATAATTCATCATAGTTCAAAAATCAAGTTTCATATGTATAAATTAAAAACGTAATTTCAAAGTGTGGATATATAGATTAACACATAATTCATTTCTTTTTACAAGTTATGGTCATCTTTACCTCGTTGGCAAAGGTTGAAAACCATAATTAATCCAATGGCACGGATTAATAATATACCACTATTTTAATCTAGAGGCATCCTAAAAAATGATATCTAAATACAATATAAATGTCGATATGACCAATATTTAACTCTAATTAGTAGGATGAGACCAAAACGTATTAGGAACAAATTAAAAAACATAAAAAAATTTGGATTACCCATAATATATCTTAAATATATACAAAACATATTCAATATACCAAAAACATAATTCAAATAACTTTTTTTTTCTCAAAGCATTTCCTATATGCCAAAACCACAATTCAATAGCATATATATATATATAACACAGTTTAATTGCATACTTCTAAAAAATGATCACGTAAAACACAAGCATAACTGTTGCAATTCAAGAACCATATTTATATGGTTAACCCGATTTTCATAAAATATGAACAAAAGTCATATATCCCATATATATAAAAGTAAAAAAAAAAAGATTTACTTTTTAAGAAATAAAAATCGAAGAAATTATAAACTAAAAAAATATGAATTTTTATTGATTATCATATCACATTTTAGACGTGTGACGGTCACCCTAATAAATTAAATATACTATAATTTTATAATTTAATATATGGGTTCAAACCATGTGACTCCATTCTCATATAAAAATTAAAATAAGTTTAAATATGTGAAAATTAAATAAACTTTATAAACTGAAATTGATTGAATTAAATTACAAATAAATTAGTCGAAAATAAACTTAAACAATTAAAATAAAAAGGTTTTGGCATTTGAAATTTTAAAAACTTTCATGATGCATTTAAAAAATATTACTGCTGTTTCATTCATTTTGGAATGGTTTAATACTGCTCCTGAACCTACTGGTAAGGAGGTGTGGCACTTGACATTTTTGTTACAGAATGGTATATTGTGTTTAGTGGGAAGGAGTGAGATGAGCTAAAAGCTTAATCAAGTTCCGAATTCATTGTTGAGGAAAAGCAAAATGGGCTGTCATTCCCGATGACTTTGGTGATATTAAAATCTTGTGTAATTCTATTAAAGCTGTGCCTTGGTATGTAAACGTGCTAAGCCTCTTGCCTGTTGGTCCTCTCCCCCTTCAAATTGGCTTAAATTTGATATGATATTGATGGTTCTGTTAAGTAACAATCTCAGGCTGATGGCATCGGGGACATTCTGTGAGATGATGATGTTGGAAAGTGATAGCTCAAAAGCAGAAGTACAGCTCAGCTCATCCCCAGTAAGTGGCTTCTGCTTCAAGAGAAATTTAAAGAGAAAAAAGTTATACTACAACCGACTAGACTACTAATAAGAATATCTTTCCTTTTCAACTCTATCCCCATTCCCCACCGATAAAGCTCCAACTCCCCTTTTTCTTTTCTTTTTTGTTCAACGACAAAGCGCCTACTCTAAATCTAAAGCAGCAAAAGAGAACAACTAAAGTAAAAGATTCATTACTTAGCAAATAAATAAATAATTAAATAAGATAAACTGATAGATGGATAGATGCTGGTCTTTCCAGGCGCACAGGTTGGGCCAATTTCAATTAATCTCATTGTCTCATATATTCTTCTCAGCTTGGTGTTGTGAAGGAAATTCAAAATGGGAGATTGTAAGGGAGATAGACTAAGAGCATGTTGTTTTATCATTATCTTGGTTATGCTGCTTGTGTGCTGCTGCACCAATGGAGAAGATCCATACAGGTTCTATACTTGGAATGTCACGTATGGTGATATCTACCCTCTTGGAGTGAAACAACAGGTTCCTTTTTCTTATTTGTATTTTTCTTCTTCTTGGTTCCTTTTCATATTTACATCTGATGTGATGGCAGGTGATATTGATAAATGGCCAATTTCCGGGACCACAAATTGAAACCGTGACCAACGAAAACTTGATCATTAATGTCTTCAATAGCTTGGATCAACCCTTTCTCATCTCTTGGTTGGTTTCCCTATCCCATCCTATCCTATGCTAAGACTAGATCTATTTTGTTGTGATTGTAAGTCGTAACACGGGAGATTTGATTGAATATACAGGAATGGCGTGCAGCAGAGAAGAAATTCTTGGCAAGACGGAGTATATGGCACCAACTGCCCCATCCCTCCTGGGGGGAACTTCACCTACACTCTTCAAGTGAAGGATCAGATTGGCAGCTACTTTTACTTCCCATCGCTCGCCTTACATAAGGCTGCTGGCGGTTATGGTGGTTTCAGGATTCTTAGCCGCTCTGTTGTTCCTGTTCCTTTTCCGCCTCCTGCTGCAGATTACACCATTTTGGCTGGTGACTGGTACAACAAAAACCACAATGTATGTTTTATTATGTCTATATATTCCATTGCTCTTTCTTCCGTTTCATGATTTTAAGCTTGGAGCTCTATACTCTACAGTACTTGAAAGCGATTTTAGATAGCGGTCATGATCTACCCTTCCCTGATGGCCTTATTATTAACGGCCGTGGTGCTAATGGGTATACATTCACCGTTGATCAAGGTAAGAAATCATGGTAGCTTTATTTTGGTTGGGATTTGTGTGCATAGTAATAGTCCTGGAGTTGGCTCATGGAATGAGTCTCTGAGGTTTTGAACAGGCAAGACCTACAGGTTTCGCATATCCAATGTTGGGATTACAACATCCATCAATTTTAGAATCCAGGGGCACAAGTTGCTGTTAGTAGAGGTAGAAGGAACTCACACACTACAGAACACTTATGATTCCCTTGATATTCACTTGGGGCAGTCCTTGTCTGTGTTGGTTACTGCTGATCAACCGGCTCGAGATTACTACATTGTGGCTTCAACCCGTTTCACTTCCCAGGTGCTGGCCACTACTGCAATTCTTCATTATAGTAACTCAGCAGCAGCCGTTTCTGGTCCTCCTCCTGGGGGACCAACTTCTCAAATTGATTGGTCCCTTGAACAAGCTCGATCTATCAGGTATTGCTTGCACCGATTCCATTTATTTTCCTTTTTCCTATCAACTGTTACAATCCACTCCACACAATAAAGCAATTCACAGGTGAGATAATATTGACTTCCTTGGCAAAGACTATCCTGTCTTCTTGTATATGATCTCTTCTCCAGTTTTGGTCGGATAATATGTCCTGTTGAATACTTGTTCTCTGGTTAAATTTGTTAACTTAAGCCAAATATCAAAACTAGGCTCAATCTCACAGCAAGTGCAGCAAGACCTAATCCCCAAGGTTCATACCACTATGGATTGGTGAAAACCACACGTACAATTAGACTTGCAAGTTCTGCTGCTGTTATCAATGGCAAGCAGAGGTATGCTGTGAATGGTGTTTCCTTCATCCCAGCTGACACCCCGCTTAAACTAGCGGACTACTTCAAAATCTCTGGCGTATTTTCCCTTGGAAGCATCCCAGATGCTCCCACCGGAGGTGGTGCCTACTTGAAAACTTCTGTCATGGCTGCTGATTATAGAGGTTATGTTGAGATTGTTTTTGAGAATCCAGAAGACACTGTGCAATCATGGCACATTGATGGTTACAGCTTCTTTGTTGTGGGGTATGTACAAGTAAAATACTAGTATTTGAATTTGCTTATCTTACATATGAAGACGGATGTAAAACTTTTTACATTTTGCAGGATGGATGGGGGGCAGTGGACTCCAGCAAGCAGGTTAGGTTACAACTTGAGAGATGCGATTGCACGTTGCACAGTGCAGGTGTATCCAAAGTCATGGAGCGCAGTATACATAGCTTTGGATAATGTGGGGATGTGGAACGTAAGGTCAGAGAACTGGGTACGGCAGTACCTAGGCCAACAATTCTATCTCCGCATATTCTCCGCTGCAAATTCATGGAGGGACGAATATCCAATCCCAAGGAATGCGCTTGTATGCGGTCAGGCGCTAGGCCGACGCAAACCAAACGAAAATTTTTAACACACTCACTCTACTGTGTCTGTCGTCAAAATTCATACATGTACACTCTATTAACTGTTAGCCGTGCTGCCAAAGGTTTAACTCAACTCAAGTCTTGTACCTTTATTGTTTGCTTTGTTTAACTCAACTACACTGTCAATTTAGTCTTTACATATATCTATTTATAGCTATACTTCCTTATATATTTCAAGAAAACAATCTCTTATTTCCTACACTGATTTAATACATTGGAGGACTGATACCCAACAACTAAAAGACTAAATTTATACATATACATATATAATATATGTATTTCAATTAACATAGTTTGTTATGTCTCATCAATGTAAATTATGTAGAATAATTGTGAACTAGTAAAAATGAAAATATATTATAAAACCAATTCTTATATCAAATTAACTCTCAATGTCACAAAAAAAATCTGTAAAAAAGATCAATTACACAAGGTGCAAATGTTGACGGTTATATTTTCTAGAATTGAGACTAAATTGACAAAATGTACAAATCTTAAGGACTAAATTTGTTATTATCCCAATTTTAAAACTTGCCACATTTAGTCATGACAAAAAAAAGATAATATTGAATAGTTGAGTGACTATTTTGTAACTTTTCATAGTTGAGTGACTAAAAAAAATAATTTACTAATAGTTAGGTAACTACTAGTGTAGTTTACCTTTATTTTAAACATATTTTATAATATATTTATTTTAAGTATATATTTTAAATAAGTGGTTTAATTGATCGAACCGATTTATGCTATAAAAATTGATTAATTCAATTATCATATATGATAGCCAATTAAGTTAGAAAAAACTAATTAAGTCGATCGAATTAACCATAAAAAGGTTGGTGTTAAGGTGGTTAATCATATATTTTAAATACGTGCTAGTTCTCTAATTTTTTGGGTTCAAGGTGCTTTGCAATATGCTCCTCTTTGTTTCATCACTTTGCTTTGCTATGTGTCATGTTCCGACTATATTTGATATTGATCTTTTGCAGTGCATATACTTTATGAGATAATATTTTATGTATTATCGGTGCATAAATTATATACACTATTAATGAATCATATTAAGCAATAATTAAAATAATAAAGTCTTTGAGGACTAATAAATAAATATTGATAAATTTATTTAATCATAATTAAAAGTAATTAAAATTGATTTATAAGCCCTTAAAGATTTTATTAATTGATGAGATGATTTAATATAATTTATTGGTAGTGCATCAACTCTCAACATCTCATGTTCATGCATGGTAAAGCAAGTTACTAGATAATTGTATAGAGTCTCCTATATCTGAAAAAAAAATGAAAAGATGAAATTTTAAATATCCAAAAAATATAGGAACTAAAAAGGTAATTAGAGGAGAGAGAGAGAGATAGTGACGCACAGCGATGCATGGCGGGGGTGATGTTGGGATTTCGGGTAAATAAATGGGGGCATTTCCCTCCACACAGATGACAGACCCCAACCCCAACCCCAACCCAAACACAACAAATATGAATTATCCTATTACTCTGCTTCTGTTTTTCGCCACAGGATTTTCTCTTTTTCATTTTGTGGCCAACACGATATCATTGTCTTCACTTTTTTCTTTAATCCCCTATCTTGTTTCAGCCCAAGGATCGGAGCCATGCTCCTTCATTTCTCTCCTGCTTCTTCTACTTCTCCACCTTCCCCTTCTTCTTTCACCTCCAATTATTTCCTCCACAGATTATCAATTTCCAGACCACCGTACTTGGAGTTCCCGTTAAAACCCAGAGCCCATCTCTTTAAATCTACCTCTCCTCCCGTTTCTTACTCGACCAAGACCAAGTTGTTGTATCCTTCTGCCAACAGGGCTGATTTCAGGTCATACGCTCTTCCTGGATTTGATTTCGGGAGCGTTGAATCTGTGTTGGAGGCAGCTGGCGTTTTGACTGCCATCATTGTTGTTCATGAGACGGGTCACTTCCTCGCTGCTTATCTCCAGGGAATCCGTGTAAGTAAATTTGCGGTTGGTTTTGGTCCAATTTTAGCCAAGTTCAATGCCAACGATGTAGAATATTCTATTAGAGCTTTCCCATTGGGTGGATTTGTGGGGTTCCCTGATAATGATCCGGACAGTGATATTCCTGACGACGATGCCAATTTGCTTAAGAACAGACCCATATTAGATAGGGTTATCGTCATCTCTGCTGGTGTTGTCGCCAATATCATTTTTGCCTACGCTATCATATTCACTCAAGTCTTGTCAGTTGGATTGCCAGTGCAAGAGCCATACTCCGGGGTGCTCGTTCCTGATGTCAGACCCTTTTCAGCTGCTTCCCGGGATGGCCTTCTTCCCGGCGATGTTATCCTTGCTATTAATGGTATTCAATTGCCAGAAACTGGGCCTCGCGTGGTTTCTCAGGTTGTTGACATTATAAAGAAAAATCCCAAAAGAAATGTGTTTCTAAAGGTTGAGAGGGGAAAGCAGGATTTTGAAATTGGGGTCACCCCTGATGAGAACGTTGATGGAACTGGAAAAATTGGAGTCCAGTTATCACCAAACATAAAAATAACAAAATTAAGACCCAATAATGTCTTTGAGGCCTTCAATTATGCTGGAAAAGAATTCTGGGGTCTCACATATAATGTTTTGGATAGCTTGAAGCAGACTTTTATGAATTTTTCACAATCAGCAAGCAAAGTGTCAGGTCCTGTAGCCATTATTGCTGTGGGTGCTGAAGTTGCAAGGTCCACTGTGGATGGGCTATATGAGTTCGCTGCTCTACTAAATCTTAATCTTGCAGTGATTAACCTTCTCCCTTTACCTGCACTGGATGGGGGTTCACTGGCCCTGGTACTTTTAGAAGCAGCTAGAGGCGGGAGGAAGCTTCCTCTAGAACTGGAGCAGCGGATTATGTCATCTGGTATCATGTTTGTTTTACTCCTTGGCTTGTTTCTTATTGTGAGAGACACACTAAACCTTGAGTTCATTAAGGACTTGTTATGATTATCAAATACCTTTTTGAAGTTTGGACGGCGCTTGGGTTGAAGATTGAGTGGGATGAATCCCATCCATGCCTATGATGATGTCTTGTAAAGAAGATGAATTTGGTTTATAAGACGCTTGCATAATTATTCTTGCTTCTGCAAAAGATGCTATTTTTGCAGGTACTTGTAGCTTATTGGCGTTACATTTGATTCCATGAAGATTTCTATATTCCCCCACACTGTTAAGATTTGTTTGAAGATAGACTTCAAGAGCTTGTTTCTATCACATGATAATGTCATTGAGGTTTACATACCAATTAAATATAATTTCATGGTAAAGAGTAGGAACCTTGAATTCGATGTCAGCTGATCATTTGAGTTCCAAGAGAAAGATAAGCTCATGTTTTCACCAAACTTACTCTTTTTTTTTTTAATGGTTTTCTCGTCTTAAAGGTTGCTTTTAATTTAAATCCATTGAGTACTTTAAGCTGGTATATAAGTATGGTATCAATTGTCCAATATGGTGTCTCTTTTGGAGCAAGTTTCCCATAAAAGCTTGATGCTTAGCCTCGGGAGGCATGTATGTTGATAGAAGAGAAATGAGAAAACATTGGGCACGTACCGACTGCGAGATTTGATGCATACAGTTGAAAGGCTGGCATTTAAGTAGGCTGGACTTGGAAGAAAATTGAGGGCTAACAAATTAACAATGCATAGTAAAAGAGGTGGGCATCCATCTATCTCATCTAGACATATAAGATGAATGAACTTTTTTTGTGGTATTCATGAAATTGATTTCTTATTCCGTTTTACATTTACCATCAACTCAAATAGAGAAGGGATGCATTCAATTGGTCTTATTTCACGCCTTCTTCACTTGGACTCTTGAGATAGATAGAGGTCTCTCAACTCCATGGAATGCTGCAATCTTGATTGATGAGGCGTGAGAAGAGTTGATGGTTGAGATAGGCTATTCATTTTGAGGCCTAATCGAAACAACGCTTCTGTTCCCTCCCCTCATCCTCCAACTTCATTCACGCTTAACTTGGCAAGAAATGGGCACCCTTGCCTCACCAACCTTTATACTAGAAAGTTTATATATAATTGAGAATATCGATGTTGTATTAGGCTCTTACATTTAAATTTTTAGAGAGAAATTAGAAAGCAACAGTCAGCAAGTACATGGATGGACACTCACTCAGCCATACCAGTTTTTTACCTTATTATCCTATTCCCCTTCCCCCCATTCGTTCCTCGTACTAAACTTCGAATTCTATTGGGGGCAAAATCAACTAGCGTAGGATCAGTCCACAGCATATTAAAGAAGAAAATAACAAAACGCATTGGCCTACTATTCTTTACTGTATCCGATTCATAGCTAGTTGCAACCTCAAAACACTGTAGGACACCCTGATTTACGGTTAAGTTTACAACTTGAAAGTACTCTTTACCTTGAAAACTAAAATGAAATCATCTCTCCAAACTACGAATCCTGCCTGGAATGAAAAAAAAAGAGAGAAATGAAAACAAAATCTTATCTTGGGCTTGGGCCCCAGGCAACAATTCCTTTCTATCTTCCTCGCGTTAGCATTATCATCTAGAAGCAAATGGTCTGCCTGCCATGATCCTACCAAATGCACTGCCATTTTCTCCATCATATAATTTGCAATCTCTCACATTCACATGACGTTATGTATATAAAGCACCTAATCTTTTAAACCTGCATCAACCAAGACTGCATCAGTACGCGTCACTTCCATCTTCATATAATATATGCAAATTCACATTACTAACTAGATAGGACAAATTCTTCTGATGATGCAGCTTTAGGAATCTTCTTATCAGTTTAATACACTGGTTCTTATAAAACAAAGAAAGAAAGCAAGAAAAGAGCTATCAGCAAGACACCCAAGAAAATAGTTATATTTCCCTCATTAATGGTCTTTTAACAGCTAGATTTCCCAACATTCTAGCCAGAGAGACAATGCACTTTGAAACAACATAAAACATGGAAGAAAATGAGGCATCTCCAAACAAAGACAAGCTAATACATGCCAATTCAGGGAGAGAGAGAAATAGTAACGATCCAAACCAAAAGACAGCTTGAAAGAAAACCCCAAGTTCTCATTAAGTCAAGCTTCAGTTTAGTTTCCATGCCAAAAGAGTGAAATTCTCTTGCATGTCTTCCTATAATCATTAGGTTTGAACAAAGACATTTTGAGATATATTCTGCCATAAGTGGGGCTAAAGCCACCATGTACCCTGTTGAACAATCAAGTACCCCAAAAAACCCACCTATAGCTTTCACAATTTGAGGGATTCAAAGGAGAGGACCACCCATTGGGATGAAGCACATCTCATCTTTGATATGGTACCGGTCATAGCTTTAATTTTGGGGGGTTTTTTTTATAATTTTTTATGGAAGTAAAAGAAATGAGTAAAGAAAAGAAAAAGAAATAGGACTCCTGACTAAAAGTGCCACATCATCATTTGCATATTTCAAATTTCCACGCAACATACCACATCACAATAGTCAACAATGATCTCATTAGTGTTGACAGAGAAATTCTAACACTAGTATTGATTGGGCTTAATTTTACAAATTATGAAAATAGGAGGACTTGGTTTATATAAATAAAGCTATAGGAACAAATCCATTGTTTCACTTAAGTACAAAGATCAATAGTACAATTTATCATTGAAAAACATATCATTCAGAATTCTGAAGGAAAACAATCCAGCTACTATCATAACCAATATGAAAGTTCTACACTTCATCCAACTCAAGTAAGAACAGGAAAAAGAGATCAACAGTAAACTACTCTTAAGAACACCTAAAGTTCTATCCGTCATTCAAGTTAAGCTCACTCTTCGTCCTAAATCATTATAGTATGTCCAAATCAAATTTGTAAAACCACTACACTCACGTCAATGTCCAAAATCATAGGTCAAAGTCCTTATACCATAAGGTACAATCAAATTGTCAACTAGTTTTAGTATGTTTTGATTCATAAATTGAAATTATCCTCCAAGTCATGGAAGCAGAAATGCTGAGTTTTCATTCCCCTTCTCACTTTATGTCCAAATCAAGCATGCCATCAAGTCAGCGATCAAAATGATAAGAGAAAACAAAAACAACATAAAGAATGGTCATCAGAATAACTATTTAGTCTTCTAGACTTAGTAGGATTTGATTCAAAAATTTAAGTCATCTCGGTCATTCAGGAACTAAGTCTAAGTGTTTTGGATTGTTCCATTCATAGTATGTCAGAAACTTATATGATAACACACACCTAAACAAGAATTTTCAGTTGAGTGTTAGTTAATATATGAAGTTCAAAATAGTAAACTTTGAGCTTTAGGCATGCACACAAACACAAAGCAAAAAGAATAGATGGCATCAAATTAAAGTTGTGATTGATTAGATAAGAATAATGTAGAGCAATTTGGAGTGGAACTTTTAAGCATACCTTTGCGAGGATGGAAAAAGCGGGTGCTAAATCTTTCTACACCTTCCCAAATAGAGATAGTTTGTGAAGGCAACATGGTTGAGAGTCTTGTAGTGGCTTCTCTTTGAAGGTCGGAGAGGTGAGGAGGTGCAATTCTATAGGAGGCAAGAGCAGGTGTAATTTTGGTAGAGACAAGATCCAGTGCCCGGGTTCTGGTTCTTTGAAAAGCTGGAATTTTGGAAGCGAAAATACATCAACACAAATTAAGATTTCAATAGGCAATGGGAAAAGAGAGAGTATAGAAGAGACCATGGTATGGAAGTTGAAAGAAGGAATTTGCAGGGAGACCAATGCCAACACCAGCAAGGGTTATACCCACACTGAAACCAATCCCACAGCCAGCTCCAACATAACCAACGACATCGGGGCCGAACCCAGGTCCCCATCCAACACCACAACCAATGCCTATTCCCATACCCCAAAACGCACCCACCGTCGGATGCACTGGGTTCCATCTTTCATATCTCCTGAACACTCCTTTTATGATCATCGGGTCCTGCGCATTTACCAAAAATGCAAACGCAAACTTCAATGATGAGCTGTGGGGAGATTGGGCTATGGCTAACAATGGAATTGGAAGGAAGGCAAAAGACAAAAAGAAATATGGGTAAAATTAATTGTGGGAAAGAGTAAGAAGCATTACCATCAAATCAATCGCAAAATCAGCGTGCTCTAGCCTGGGTTTTTGGGGTTTGGGTTTATTATGTTTGGGATTTTTTTTTTCATAACATTTTGCTCTCACTCCACGCCACACATGTTATCCTATTCTAATTTCTACCTTATCCACCCTAACTTTATTGGTAAACTGTTAAAATAGTTATTTTTATTTAATTTAAGTTATAATTTAATTATTTATATTTGAAATATTATATCTTAGTTACTTGAATTAATATATTGTAACATTTTAGTTACTGAACCGTTAATTATCATTAACGGTGTAATAGCAAGCTGATGTGGCACGTTAAATCATCATTTTAAATTTTGAGGTTAAATTATACAATTAATCTCATTTTTTTGAGTAATTTAATTTTTTTATATTCTTTTTTTTTATTTTCTATTCTCTTTTGCTTCTCCCTCCGTTTTCCTTCATTTTCCATCTCTTTTTTAACATAGTTTTTTTTTATGGTTTCTGTTTGTTAAAACTTTTTTATATTTATTAAAAAAGAGACGAAAGCTAAAACTAAAATAAAACTTCCTTCACATATTCTCACTCCACAATTACAAACTCTCATTGTCCATTATCGTTTTAACGAACTAATTTGGATCCTTCAATGACCTAGTCCACAAGCTTGCCTCACTTGAAGACCTCGACAATGGTGACCTATGGCAGTCCACCCTTAAAAAGTTTTTTGAGCCCGTTCCCTTAACCTCTTAATCAACCCCCACGACCATCTTATCTATCTTACCTATAAAATTCTTACCCTCTCAAAAATATGTTGTTTCATGGATTCTTCAAACAAGCTCTACACTCTCAATGACTAAAATGACCACCATACTAAACATACCCTCAATTTTACCCAAACCAATTTGGTTCCATTTTCCCTTTCTCTCTTCGGTTCATCCATGCTCGGCTTTCAATCAAGCTTGCTTGGGAATATCTAATAAGGTTTAAATCAATTTTACCGTTTGTTTGATTTTATTTGTTAGAAAATAAAAGAAAATGAAAGGAATAATCTAATGATTCTGTAAAAGTTTAGAAACGGAAAAAAATTGTTTTGAATATAAAGAATTCAATTTATGTTTAGATTTAATTAAGGATATTATTTTTTATATTGATTAGTTAAATCCAATTTCAATTTCAAAATTAGATTATAATCAAATCTTAATTTGATTAAAGAATAATTGATATTTGGTTTTGAGTGAATTCAATTTAGGAATCTATAAAAAAAACGAGGACTTGATTTATTTGGTGGAAAATGATTATGTTTCTGCAGTGAAGAATGTGATAAAAGAGAAAAATAAAGATAAAGAAAAAAAAGGAAAATAAAGAAATAAAAGTATAGGAACTAGTTTTAACAAATGAAAAATATAGAAAAATTACGTTAAAAGAAATAGAGAAAAGAGGAAAATAGAGGGAGAAGGAGGAGAATGGAAAATAAAGGAAAAAAAAAGAAAGTTCAAAGAACATAAAAGGAGAAAAATTAAATTGCTCAAAACGAAAAAAAAAGGGACCAATTGTATAATTTAACCTAATTTTTTTTGTTTGAAATGATAATTTAACGTCTCACCAACTTACTGTTACACTGTCAACTACAATTAACGCTCAGTGACGAAAATATTACAACACGATAACGTGACTAAAACATAATATTTCAAATATAAATAATTAAAATATAACTTGAGACAAACAAAAGTGACTTAGATTACTCAATTCCATAACATTTCATTCTCAGTCCACGCCACACGTGTTATCCTCCTCTTCCAACTGCGAATGCCAATATACCACATTGATTCATATCACAGCCCATTAACAGATAATGAATTGAAGAGGAAAAACTAAATTACTAATAATATTAGATTTTATGTTGTTTGCAATTTTAATTTAAATTTGCTGAAGAACAATAAATTGATTACACTAAATTAAAGACCATAAGTACATAAGCAAGCTACAATGGAGTGTGATTATTGCATTTGGAAGTTGGAATCAGGATGTAGGGTGGAGACTTGCATCACTTAAAACCATTTTTTGAAAAAACGGGATCGACTTGATTTTGAAAACGAAATCTAAAACGGGAGTCGCCACCGATCTTGATTTGGTGTGATCGGATCACCTTTGTTTTAATAAAACAATTTTAGTTTACTAAAACGGCATTTTGGTCTACGAAATCCAAGAGAATAGGTTCGGGAGTCGGTTACGTGAGAGGAAAGATTAGCACCTTCGACACGCCCAAAAATTGGTACCGAATTGATTAGTTAATGTCTTAATGTCGAAAGTTGAAAATCGGGAATGGATTTTAAAATACGATCCTTTTTTATTGACGTCGATTTTAAAAATGCTTGAGTTAGCTCAAAATGATTATTAAAGATTTCCTCGTCTCAAGATATCGGAGTATCACATCCCGTAAGTTAGGACGCAATACCATGAACTCCCGAGCGCAAGTGTATCTTCATTTAAATTGGGATTCCATGCATTTTAAACCCAAAAGGATACTTAGCTATTTAGAATCAATGAGAGAGTTGAAGCCCCGTAAGTTAGGGCACAATTCTTCGATGTTTCAAAACGCGAAACATTGCCTTGTTTCGAAATTTTGTTTTTGAAATAATAACGAATACGATATTTAAACAACATGTGTTATTTATTTAGGTTAAAATAAAGTGATTTATTGGATAAATGTATTGGGGTTTAATTTGAGGCAATGACATGGAATGAAGTATAGTGCGACATGGAACAATTATTCATGCATAAAATATTCCACAAGTGTCGAAACCATTTTCAAATCGAGTTTTGGAAAATGAGAATCGATTTTAAAAACGAAAACGGGAGTCGCCACCAATCTTTTTAGGTGTGATTGGATCACCTTTAAAACATTTTGTTTTAAAATTATTAGTTTTGGTCCACGAAATAAAAGAACGGGTTCGGGAGTCGGTTACGTCCGAGGAAGGATTAGCACCCTCGTAACGCCCAAAAATTGGTACCTAATTGATTATCAAATGTCTTTAATGTCGAAAGAAAAAAATTTAAGATGTAGTCCTCTTTAAAATATTTTAACTTTGAAAATTGGGATTCACTAGCGTCAAAGTATTGACATTAAGTTATCCCTTTTTTGAAATTCCTATCTCGAAACAGCAAAACGCTATATCCAATAAGTTAAGACATATTGCTTTGAAATTCCAAGATAGTGGCTTGCATTTAGAAAACCTCTAAAAAAAAACTTAGAAGGATACTTAATTATTCGAATTCAACGAGAAAAGTGGCAACCCAATAAGTTAGGGCACTGCTTTCTCGAAATTTCCAAACACCAAGCATTGCCTTATTTGCAAAAAATCTTATTTCGAGGTAACAAATAAATGAATAAAACGAATAAAAAAACAATAACGAATAAGCTAAGAAATATTCGAGATTAAAAAACTAGTAATAAATAAACAATCATTATGTAAGACTAAAGAACGATAGTATAGTGAAGATAATAATAATATTAATAGTAATAATACAAGTAAAAATTTTGGAATGATGTGTGAAATTATATATATGTATGTGAATATATAGATAAGTAAACAATATATATAGTGAGTGAAGAGTAAAAGGTAAAATAAGTGTATTTAAAGAGTAATGGGTAAAAATATGATAATAATATAATAGTAGTAATAACTTAATAGTATTAGAAATATACGATATATAATATTGAAGGTAAATACATAATATATACATATTAGAAATAATCATAATATTAGAAACAACTATTAATGTAACACCCCTTACCCGTATCCAACACCGGAATAGGGTACGAGGCATTACCAAAACACATACACTTGTAAACGTATTTAACCGAGTTATAAAATTTCATCAAAATTAAAACTTTCAAAAATAATTAACATGTTTCTATAACTTTTCACAATATATCCTTAAAATATTATAATCATAATAATTAGGGCCTGCGAGACCCGATACATACTCATGCAATTTAATGCTTCATTTCCATTTCATTCAGTTTGCAATTTCTCATGCTCATAATTTAAATCATATCACTAGAAATTTCCATTTAATTCACGTACAATTCAATGACATCAAATTCAAAACTAATACGTATTTACCATTTAACTCAATGTTTATTGATTATACCATTCAATAACACATTTATGAAATTCTCAATTTAGCAATGAAAATATCACTTTAGTTTGAATAACAACATCGTCCTGATATAAATACACTACCACTTATCCATTTACTTTAATTCTTTTGGGCCCATTTGTCACTTACCATCTTTAATCAAATTAGGGAACGGTCACGGAAAATTGAGTACTTCACTTTCACTTTGCCATAGTATAACTATGGTCTTACGTATGATCACTTATCACTTGTCCCTGATCAGATAAGTGTAGCCACCTATCACTTTGTTCCTTGATCAGATAAGTGTAGCCACTTATCACTTTGTCTCTTGATCAGATAAGTGTAGCCACTTATCACTTTGTCTCTTGATCAGATAAGTGTAGCTAAAGCTATCACTTATCACTTTGTCTCTTGATCAGATAAGTATAGCCGAAGCTATCACTTATCACTTTTCACTTGTCACTTGATCAGATAAGTGTAGCCGAAGCTATCACTTATCACTTTCCACTTGTCACTTGATCAGATAAGTGTAGCTGAAGCTATCACTTATCACTTTGTCACTTGATCAGATAAGTATAGCCGAAGCTATCACTTATCACTTTATCACTTGATCAGATAAGTATAGCCGAAGCTATTACTTATCACTTTCCACTTGTCACTTGATCAGATAAGTGTAGCTAAAGTTACCACTTATCACTTTATCACTTAATCAGAAGTACTCAAATCCGGCGTTCCGCTCAATTTGATCATTTATTCATATATCAGGCTTACCAACATGTGTTAATTCATAAACCATTCATGGTATTATTTCATGCCAAATCATATACTGAATATACCATACACACATACTATGAAACTTTATTTTCACACATGAGCTTAAACCATGACCAATAATGCACAAAAATAAGCATCATTCATATTTCATCGTTTATGAGTTATAATCAAACATATGACCATTTATACACGAATCATTCATATATTTCCCAATTTTCCTCCTCCTCCTCTCCATTCCACATCCTTAATGTGTATAACACACTTAAACAACATTAACCATAATTTCAATATTCACTAACATGTATATTCAAAGCTGTTTATCCGAGTCAGAGTCACTAAATTATTTTTATCCGGAGCTACAGAGCTCCAAATTAAGATCCGTTAATTTTCCCTGAAACTAGACTTACATATCTTCATACCATAAAATTTTCATAATTTTTTGTTCAGCCAAATAGTACAGTTTATTCTTTAAAGTTTCCCCTGTTTCGCTGTCTGACAGTTCCGACCACTCTTCACTAAAAATTAATTATCTCATTGTACAGAATTCGGATGATGTTTTAGCTTGTTTCTTCTAAAAATAGACTCATTAAGGATTCTAACCATATAAACTATAACTCATAATAATTTCTGTACAATTTTTAATGATTTTCCAAAGTCAGAACAGGGGAACCCGAATTCATTCTGACCTTGTCTCACAAAATCTATTATATCTCATGATTTACAACTCCATTGCTCACATCATTTCTTTTATAAGAAACTAGACTCAATAAGCTTTAATTTCATATTTTATTCATCCTCTAATTCAATCTCTACAATTTTTGGTGATTTTTCAAAGTTACACTACTGCTGCTGTCCAAAACTGCTTTAGTGCAAAATGTTGATTTCCATTTTGCCCCAAATTTCACAGTTTATACAATTCGGTCCTTTCTCAATTAACCCCTCAATTAATCTAATTTTCTCAATTAGTACTTTACTAGACATTATAAGTTGTTACACAACTATTGAAATTCAGAATTTCCACATATAACTCTATCTTCAAACTCTTTTACTATTAGGTCCCAAACATTCACTTTCTATTCAATTTTTTCAATAAAATCAGCATATAAACAATTTAAAGCTCTAATTTCATGCTAAATCATCATATACTTCCAGCACATATTCATATCAACTTTCAAATTCTTTCATAAAATCAAAACTAATGAATTTAACAAGTGGGCCTAGTTGTAAAAGTCATAAAAATACAAAAATTTCAAGAAATAGTCAAGAATTGAACTTACTTGTAATAAAAATATGAAGAACCAGCTTGAAGAGGCCCTTCCATGGTGTTTTAGCTGATGAGAATTCAGAAAAATGAAGAGAAATCTAGATAATTCCACTTGGGTCCTAACTTTATTAAGCAAATTTTGCAATTTTCCAATTTTGCCCTTAATTCTCCTTACTTTCTTGCTGATTTCATGCCTCTGCCGTCCAGCCCAAATAGACCTTGGGTCTATTTGCCTTTTAAGCCCTCTTCCTTTTATCATTTAAGCTATTTAATCATTTCCCAAAATTTTGCATTTGTTACAATTTAGTCCTTTTTGTTCAATTAATTATCGGAACTTTAAAATTTCTTAACGAAACTTTAATACTAACTTTTTAACACTCCATAAATATTTATAAAAATATTTATGGCTCAGTTTAAAATCCCCGAGGTCTTGATACCTCATTTCGATTCTAATTATTTTAATATTTATTTCTAGTGCACTATTCACTATTTCAAAAATTTTCCTAACTTCATATTTAACTTATACTTACTAAATTAATAATATTTTCTACCCATTTGTGGAATTTAGTGATCTCGAATCACCGTTCCGACACCTCTGAAAATTCAAGCCATTACATTTTTTTTTTCGTCGGATTTGTGGTCCCAAAACCACTGTTCCGACTAAGCCTAAAATCGGGCTATTACAATTAATAATACTACATAAATAGATATATAGTAGTAGCATATACATGATATGGTTAAAAAATATATAAAGTAAGATAATATGGGAAAATATATATATATAAACGATATAATATTAAGGCATATGCAAAACAATAAAAATACAATATTAAAATATTTACATGGTATATACATAATAATGTAAAAAAAACTATTAGTAATATTATAAATATATACATATAGTAGTAATAATAATATAAAGGTATTTCATATAAACAGGTATGCACGTAAAAAAAAAGAAAAGAGAAAAATAATAATTACAAAAGTATGAAATCAAAATAATATGTAGAAACATGTTTATTCTAAAAAGAATAACTGAAACTTAATTGAGAGAAGAAACAAAATCCAGGAGATAACTTACAAGTAAAACAAATTATTGAAACAAAATTTTGGGCTAAAATTAATTGCGTATAAATGTTCGAGATCTAAAATTAAAAATGTCCCAAATCTTAAAATACCGCGCAAAGGGGGAAAATTGAAATAGCACACAGACTACAGGGCCAATTTAAAATAATATAAAAAACTTAAATATGGCCCGATTGAAGGCTAGCACAAAGGAGGGGACCAATTGCGTAAATTACCCAATTAAAGGTAACATGTATGGTCCCAAGCAAAAAATTGATTCCACTCCTCCCATGCTACTTTGTTTTATTATTAATCAAAACCACTCCCCATGCTATTTTGTTTTATTGTTAATTTAAACTATTTCCCCATACTATTTTGTTTTATTGTTAATTAAAACTACTTCCTCATACTATTTTATTTTATTATTAATTAAAACCATACTTTATTTTCTTTTTTTTATCATAAAAAAAACTTAAAAAAAAACAACAAAAAAAGAGTTAAAACATCACCCTACCACCCTATATTCATTTTTCAAAATAGAGAGAAGGCTCTCAACTCTCTCAACCCTTACTCTCCTCTGATCATCGGACCGGCCATTAACCGTCACGCCGATCACCGACCACTGACGGCGGCGCCGCCGTCCACGGTGGCCGAAAAATCTTCCAAGGCCTTTTTTCGCTTCTCTTCTCGAGTAGAGCCCGGATTTGGGGTTAAAACGACCCAAAAACCTTCAAAAATTAATGAGAAGCACCCTAGAACTCAAGAATCCATTCGGTTTCCAGCCACTTATCTTCGGCGTGGCTTTCTCAGTCGTCCATGATGTTAGAAAACTGAACACTCGTAAGTTCCTTCCCTCTTTCCCTTTTTTATATTTTTTTTGCAAGTTTTTTTTTGTTAAAAATATTTGTAAAATAGATAAAACGAACGAATAGAAAGAAGATCAAAAAAAATAATAATAAATAAGAACAAACACCTTTTGAACTTGTTTTCTCCTTTTGATTTCTCCCCAAAATCTCTGTAATACAACCCCCTCTAATACAATCTCTTCTCTCCAAAATACAATCGATTCCCCCCCCCCCGTCCCCATGGCACAAGGAACATAGGGCTTTTATATAGCCCAAAATCCAAAGAAAAAATACAAAGAATTTTATTTTTTGGTGTTTTTCTTTGCTGTCCTTTTTTTTGTCTTCTTTTGCAGGTATAGAGTGGTGGAGGCAAGTGGGTGTGCTGGTGGCAGACAATTGGTAGTGGCGTAGGTGGCCAAGGTGGGGTGACGGCTAGAGTTCATCACCACTTTTCTTTGCTGAAAATTGCTTAGGTTTGGGTAGTTCTAATTTGGGCTGGTTTTGGGTATTGGGTTTGGGTAGGTTTAGTTATTGTAATTGGGTAGTTTTGATTTTTGGGCTGTTTAACATTGTAAATAGACTTTGAATTTGGTTATGTGGATTTTATTTTTTGCTTGTTTGCTTGGGCCAAAAATTGGCCATTACAGCTGCCCCTCTTTGCTCATTGTCGTGTAATGAGAATGGAGCAAAGACTCCAAAATGGCTATTTTTTCTTAGTCTCGCCGAATTTTAATTTCTTGGTACTTGATCTTCTTTAAATGGCCTCTTGACGGCTTCAATTTGCTTCACTGCAACTCAGGAAGGCGATATCTGCTATCTTTGATCTTCCCCCCGTCTACTACAAAGACGCCAAATCTATTATCTTCGATCTGCTCCCCGTCTAATACAGAGACGCCAAATTTGCTTCTTCAATCTGTTCATTGCAAACTCATGACTGTTATGTTGATATCTTCGATCTGCTCTCCGTCGAACACAGAAACGCCAAATCTGCTTCTTCGATTTGTTCCCTGATAATACAGAGTTGCCAAATCATCTTAGATTTACTTTAACGTAAGCACGTGAAAGCCAAATCAACTATGATTCGATTTGCTCATTGTAAGCATAAGGATGCCAAACCATCTTGGATCCGCTTCAGCATAAACATCCAAAGGCGAGATCTGCTATGTGTCTGCTCTCCATCAAAGTGAAGATGCCAAACTTTGATTCGTTCTCTGACAATACAGAAATGACAAATCATCTTAGATTTGCTTCATCGTAAATACGTGAAAGCCAAATCAGCTATATCTTCGATCTGTTCCCTGCCGAATACAGAGAGATAAGATCTATCATCTTGGATCTGTTTCAGCGTAAACATCTGAGGGTAAGATCTGCTATGTGTCTGCCTTCCATCAAATTGGAAATGCCAGACTTCGATTTGTTCTCTGACAATACAGAGACGACAAATCATCTTAGATTTGCTTCATCGAAAATACGTGAAAGCCAAATCAGTTATATTTTCGATCTACTCCCTGCCGAATACAGAGAGATAAGATCTGTCATCTTGGATCTGCTTCAGCGTAAACATCTGAAGGTAAGATCTGCTATGTGTCTGCCTTCCATCAAAGTGGAAATGCCAAACTTCGATTTATTCTCTGACAATACAGAGACGACAAATCATCTTAGATTTGCTTCATCATAAACACGTGAAAGCCAAATCAGCTATATCTTCGATCTGCTCCCTGCCAAATACAAAGAGATAAGATCTGTCATCTTGGATCTACTTCAGCATAAACATCTGAAGGTAAAATCTGCTATGTGTCTGCCTTCCATCAAAGTGGAAATGCCAGACTTTGATTTGTTCTCTGACAATACAGAGACGACAAATCATCTTAGATTTGCTTTATCGTAAACACGTGAAAGCTAAATCAGCTATATCTTCGATCTGCTCCCTGCCGAATACAGAGAGATAAGATCTGTCATCTTGGATCTGCTTCAGCGTAAACATCTGAAGGTAAGATCTGCTATGTGTCTGCCTTCCATTAAAGTGGAAATGCCAGACTTCGATTTGTTCTCTGACAATACAGAGACGACAAATCATCTTAGATTTGTTTCAACGTAAACACATGAAAGCCAAATCAGCTATGTCTTCGATTTGTTCCTTGTAAACACAAGGATGCCAAACCATCTTGGATCCACTTCAGCATAAACATCTGAAGGTCAGATCTGCTATGTGTCTGCTCTCCATCAAAGTGAAGATGCCAAACTTCGATTCGTTCTCTGACAATACAGAGACGACAAATCATCTTAGATTTGCTTCTCGTAAACACGTGAAAGCCAAATCAACTATATCTTTGATATGCTCCCCGCCGAATACAGAGAGATAAGACCTGTCATCTTAGATCTGCCCCGATGAAGGTCAGATCTGCTATGCCGTAGCCTATTACCCTACTGTTTTGGGTTTTAAAGTGTGCCGTCTCCGATAACCTGTAAAATTATTATGCTTGATAATTTAGGATGCTATGCTCGAAGTGAGTCAAATGTTCCTAATTAAACATGTTATGATGCAAAATGTCATGAATATGACCCCTATCCTAGACGTCATCATTCATTCTTTCATTTGCCTTTCTTTTCTCAAAGCTTCATTCACGCTCAGCCTGTAGGCCTGTACCCTTCCTCCAATGCTACGATCCACTGAGGATGTTTGTAAAACAATCTTTTCTTAAAATTGAATCATTGATTTTGTTCATTTTCCCTTTAGACTGGACGAAAGAAATTCCTCAAGTTCCTTCATCCTTTACTTACGTGAATTTCTCGAACAATTGTCCTATTTTAGTTTCTTGTATTGTCTAGAAATTTCAGAGTAATACGCAAAACTTTGTTTGTAAACCTATTTAGTTCATCTATCATTATTTCAATGCAACATGGAAGATGAATAAATATTTAAGAATAATTGGATTTGAATGAATTAAGAAGAAAGAATACAAAGGAAATTAATCTGAAGGCCTATTTTTAGGAAGGAGTAGAATCTAAAGATGGAAAACAAGATAGAAGTTAGATCCTCTAGATATCACCGCTTGAGTGCCTATACACCAGCTCCATGAAGTCTTTCTTGAGTTCAACATGTGTTTAAAAGATCCCAAGTACTCTGTTGGTGCCCCAGTTTGTAGCATTCTTCGCTTTTTGTAACAAGATCACTGTGTACTCTTCAAAATTTGAGCTGCCCTTTTAGGTTTTCAACTCAAAACCCTTTTGGTCACAAGGTGCCCTTTGCGGGTTTTCACCTTGGCCTCTCCGTTTTTGATTTTTTTTTTCAAGGCGCCCTTTGCGGGTTTTCACCTTAGATTCTCTTCTTCTTTAGACAAAGTATTTTTTAACTGAGTCCGAGTTCACTGGATTAGGTAAACTTTTCCCATCCATTTCTGCTAAGATTAATGCACCACCGGAGAAAGCTTTCTTCTCGACATACGGCCCTTCCCAATTCGGCATCCATTTTCCTCTAAAATATTTTTGAATAGGAACGATCTTTTTCAGTACAAGGTCTCCCTCATGGAATTCTCTTAGTCGAACTTTCTTGTCATAAGCTCGCATCATTCGCTTCTGATACATCTGAACATGTCGAATGGCTTTTAGCCTCTTTTCTTCAATCAAGTTCAACTGGTCATACCGGGATTGAACCCACTTAGCTTCATCTAACTTTAATTCTGTCAAAATTTAAAAAGAAGGTATTTCTACTTCAATAGGTAATACTGCTTCCATCCCATAAACTAACGAGAATGGAGTTACCCCAGTAGAGGTTCTGACAGATGTTTGGTAGGCTAAGAGTGCAAATGGCAACTTCTCATGCCAATCTCTATACGTCTCAGCCATCTTCCCTACTATTTTCTTAATATTCTTGTTGGCGGCCTCCACTGCCCCATTCATTTTTGGACGATAAGGGAAAGAATTGTGATGCTTGATCTTGAACTGGTTGCAAACCTCTGCTATCGTTTTGTTGATTAGGTTCAATGCATTGTCAGATCTGATCTTCTCAGGCATTCCACACCGACAAATGATCTCCTTCTTCAAGAATCAACTCACAACTGACTTAGTAACATTCGCATAAGAAGCAGCCTCTACCTATTTTGTGAAGTAGTCAATTACTACAAAGATAAACCGATGTCCATTCGAAGCTCTCGGTGATATTGGTCCAATAACATCCATGCCCCACATGGAAAAGGGCCATAGAGAAGTCATAATATGCAAAGGTGAAGGTGGTACATGAATTTTATCCCCATAAATCTGGCACTTATGGCATTTCTTGGTGTAACTGATGCAATCCCCTTCCATAGTGGCCCAATAATAGCCAAACCTTATGATTTGCCTTGCCATCGTGAACCCATTTGCATGCGTCCCGCATACACCTTCGTGAACTTCTTCTAGAATTAACTTGCTTCCACAGCATCGGCACATCTCAAAAGTACTTGGTCTTTTCGTCTTTTGTACAGGATATCTCCGTCTAAAACATAGTCGCAAGCTAACCTCCTCAAGGTTCGTTTGTCATTTTCACTGACCTGTTCAGGGTATTTACGATCTCTCACGTATCGCAATATATCTTGATACCAGGGGTTATTGTCATTTCTCTCAATGTTACAACAATGAGCTGGAGCCTCGTAAACACTTATTTGAATTGGCTTCATTTCTTCTTCTTTATTTGCCTTGATCATTGAGGCCAAGGTTGCTAAAGCATCTGTCATCTGATTTTTGTCTTGTGGGAGATAATTGAAGGTGATGCTATCAAATTCCTCAAGTAACCCCAAAACTACCTTTCGATAACTAATCAATTTAGGGTCCCTTGTCTCCCATTCACCTCTAAGCTAATAAACAACCAACGCCGAATCCCCATATACTTCTAGAGTTTTTATACCTCGCTCTATAGCTGCTTGAAGTCCCATGATGCATGCTTCATATTCAGCCATATTGTTTGTGCAATCAAAGTCCAACTTGCATATAAAAGGATAATGATCGCCATTCGGAGATACCAAGACTGCCCCAATTCCATTTCCGACTGCATTAGAAGCCCCATCAAAATTGAGCATCCAAGAAGAATTTTCAGTCATTGCTATACACATCAACTCCTCATTTGGAAAATCGAAATTTAGTGGCTCATAATCCTCTAGAGCCCTACTAGCCAACAAGTCCGCTACCGCACTTCCTTTTATAGCCTTCTGACTTATGTAGACTATATCAAACTCCGAAAGTAAAATTTGCCATCTCGCCATTCTTCCATTTAGAGCTGTTGACTCCATCATGTATTTCAACGGATCAAGTTTTGAGATGAGCCAAGTGGTATGGTATAGCATGTACTGTCTTAATCTCCGAGTTGTCTAAATCAGCGCACAACACAACTTTTCGATTGGTGAATATCTTATCTCACAGTCAGTGAACTTCTTACTGAGATAATAAATTGCCTTCCCCTTTTTCCCTAACTCATCATGCTGGCCAAGCACACATCCCATAGAATTACTGAACACTGATAAGTACAGTATTAATGGTTTATCTGGGCTGGGTGGAGACAATGCCGGAGCATTCAACAAATACTGCTTGACCTTTTCAAAAGCACTCTAGCATTCCCCATCCCAAATACCTTGATTGTGCTTTCTGAGGAGGTGAAAGATAGGATCACATTTCTCGGTTAGTTGTGAAATGAACCGAGCAATGTAATTCAACCTTCCTAGGAATCCTCGAACTTCTTTCTGAGTACGTGGTGGAGGTAATTCTCGTATGGTTTTGACCTTGTCTGAGTCGACTTCAATTCCTTTTTCACTGACTACGAAGCCTAACAACTTTCCGGATCTGGCTCCAAAGGTACACTTTGCTAAATTGAGCTTCAGCTGAAATTTTCTCAACCTTACAAACAATCTCCTCAAGACCTCAATATGCTCTTTTTCCATACGCGACTTGGCAATCATATCATCAACGTATACCTCGATATCCTTATGCATCATGTCGTGGAACAAGTTCACCATGGCCCTTTGGTACGTTGCCCCTGCGTTTTTTAGTCCAAATGGCATTACTTTGTAGCAAAAGGTGCCCCACAAGGTTATAAAGGTGGTTTTATTCATGTCCTCTGGATGCATCTTTATCTGGTTGTATCCTGAGAAACCATCCATAAAGGAGAACAATAAATATCCCGCTGTGTTATTTACTAAAGTGTTAATGTGGGGTAAAGGAAAATTATCTTTTGGGCTTGCTTTGTTCAAGTCTCTGTAATCAACACACATTCGTACTTTTCCATCCTTCTTGGGGACTGGCACAATGTTAGCTACCCATTCGGAGTACTTCACTTCTTGTAAGAATCCTGCATCAAACTACTTCTTGACTTCATCCTTTATCTTCAAAACGATATCTGACCTCATTCTTCGCAACTTCTGTTGGACTGGCTTACAATCTTGTCTTATCGGAAGACGATGTACCACAATGTCAGTACTCAATCCAGGCATATCCTGATATGACCAGGCGAAGATATCCTTGAACTCTCGAAGCAACTCAATTAGACCATGCCTTGTGTCCACGCCAATTAGGGTTCCAATTTTCAACTCCTTCCCTTCTTCTAGGGCTATATTCTCTATTGCCTCTTTCTCATGTGGCATGATTTGTTTCTCCTCCTGCTTAACCATTCTTAACAGATCGAGAGATACGTCACAATCCTGAACATCTTCAAAATCTTGAGGTTCCTCTAAACACATATCCTGCTCGCTAGAGAAATTAGGAGCTGTAGTATCAGCGCTCATATCATTGATATCTAGGGACCTGTGGGGGTATGAAAGAATATACAAAGAATGAATGAATCAAAGAATGATTGTTTATGTGCTATGAATAAAAGAATAAGAATTGCTAGAATTTGAAGGAATATTGGTCGATAAAAATAGAATGATACTCGTTTAAATTTATAAAAAGTTATGTTTTATTTAAATAATTATAGATGAACATAAGCCTATTTCATGAATATAATCTTACTACTCCTAGGCCCTAGAGTAACATATATGTTTTGAGAATTACTCTGAAAAATTCCTAAAGACTACAGGAAGGTCTTCCGAAGTCCAATTATTCAGAGAGCTCCCCGGTTCGTAAGGGCGAATGCCCTCGAGGCTTCCTTGCTCCAATCCTTCATTGTGTACAGCATTAACTTGATGACTTTCCATTATCAGCAGTCCTCCTGATTTGAAGGATTTGGATATAAGTGGGAATGTCATCGGTTCCCACTCCACTTCTCTTCCATTCAAACGCGTCTTTCTTCTCGCTTGGCGCTTCTCTATTTCCTGCCTCTTGTGCTTGTGGTTTGGCGTGAAGCCCAAGCCAAAGCGGTCCTTCTTCTCAAACAGTTTTGGGATTTGAACCTCTCATTGCAACTGTCTTCCTAGCCCTTTTCCCGGCAATGCTCCTTTCATCATCATCATTTGTAGGGCCATCCTCATGGCTCCAGACATTTTGAGTACCGGCACTTTACTTCCCTCCAAAATAAAGGTGGCATTAATGACCTCTAAAGAGCAGAAAGAACATTCAATAGCCTCTTCATTTGCCTCAACATAAGGGGCCTTGCTGGTAACTGCCACTATGATGTCCTCTTCCGCATTGATGGTTATTAAGCGACCATTCATCACTAACTTTAATTTTTTGTGCAATGAAGAGGGCACTGCTCTTGCCGAGTGTATCCATGGTCTCCCCAATAAACAATTGTAGGAGGGCTTGATATCCATCACTAGGAAATCAACTTCATACGTATTCGGCCCAATCTCCAAAGGGATGTCGATTCGCCCCATTACTTTTCTTTCAGTTCCATCAAAGGCTCTTACCACACTATGACACGTTTTCATATGTGAACTGTCAATGGGCAATCTGTTCAATGTGGATAGCGGCAGGACGTTCAAAGATGACCCATTATCCACGAGTACACTTGGAAGTGTGTATCATTTGCACCGAGTAGTGATGTGTAGGGCTTTGGTTGACCCTATTCCCCCAGGTGGAATTTCATCATCGTTAAAATAAATGAAATTTTCAGCACTGATGTTGTTTACTAACCGGTCTAGCTTGTTAACGGATATGTCATGGGTAACATATGTTTCGTTAAGCACCTTTAACAACGCATCTCGATGCACCTCAGAGCTTAAGAGTAGGGCTAACACTGATATACGCGCCGGCTGCTTGCGCAACTACTCGACCACGCTATACTCGCTATGTTTCAGGAATTTTAGAAACTCCTTAGCCTCTTCCTCCTTTACCGGCTCATTGATGAGTACGTCAGTTTCCTTTTCCCTTTCAGCCTTGACATCTTTCGTCTTTGCGGGCTTTACTCTGATATTTCCCTCGTCATAGCGTTTCCCACTTCGTGTATGAGAACCTTCATTTTGCGTGCCCCTGGACGCGCTAGCTATACTCTCCCCCTCAGGTATTGTTATATTACAGTCATAGCTACATTGCACCATCCTGTCATCCTTATAAGGGAAAGGATTGGGTTTATGGATGACTATTTTGGGCCTAGTTCGCGACCCCTCCTCATTATTCCCTAGCAAGGAAATAATAATTCTCGGTTGGTTGGTTCTTTGTCGTTCATTCTCCAGCACACATATTTGTCCTTCATAAGAACTACCCTCAGAAACCTGCAACTCTTTGTTAACTATAAGGCCTTGTACCATGACCTTGAACTCTTCACAATTTTGGATCATATGACCCACCTCCCCATGGAACTCACAATGGTTCTCTATTCCTTCTCCTCCTTTTCTAGAGGTCAGTATACCTCTCTTCACCATCTCCTCCCATATTACCTTTATAGGTGTCTTCACCTCAGCAATGTCTTCCTTGATTTTTCTTTTCTTTGTTTTATTAATGGCATTCACTCCTTGATTGCCATGATCCGGTAACGGGCTTTCAGTATCAGAGGTACTATCAAATTTCACAACCCCAATTTTGATGAGCCTCTCCACGACCTTCTTGAACCCAGTGCAGTTTTCAATTGAATGCCCCGATATTCCCGCATGATATTCACATTTAGCATTTGCATTATACCATTTGGGGTAAGGTGGCTGCAGCGGTTTCAAGTGAAACAGAGCAACGGCATGTGCATCGTATAAGCTTTGATAAAGCTCACGATATGTCACAGGGATAGGAGTGAATTGCATCCTCTCTGAATTCTGTCTCGTACCCAATTCCTGTCTTTGAGTATTTTGTTGCTCACCCGTAGCTGTTTTAGGTTGTCCAACTGTGATTGCCCTGGAATTGAAGTTATTCATGTTGTTTACCTCATTGTCTTTTCTCCTTGAGGCATTTCTTTTAGCCACTTCCCCCTCAATTTTACCGCCTTTCACGGCATTCTCAATCATCTCACCCGCCATAACTATATCCGCGAAACTTTTTGTGGTACTTCCAATCATATGTGTGATGAATGGCGCCTTCAAAGTATTAATAAATAACATGGTGGTTTCCTTTTCCAACAATGGTGGTTGTACTTGCATTGCCACCTCCCTCCATCGTTGTGCATATTTCCTAAAACTCTCATTAGGTTTTTTCTCCATGTTTTGAAGTGTGATCCTATCTGGCGTCATATCAGTCACATGGTTATACTGTTGTATGAAAGCCTGTGCAAGATCTCTCCATGAACTGATTCTTGCACGCTCAACTGATTGTACGACCTAGCCGCCGCTCCCACTAGGCTGTCCTGAAAACAATGGACCAATAGTTGATCGTTGTTTACATAACCAGTCATTCTTCTACAAAATATTGTTATGTGTGCCTCTGGGCAAGTAGTCCCGTTATACTTTTCAAACTCTGGCATCTTAAATTTATGAAGAAGCACCAAATCTGGAACCAAACTTAAGTCTTTGGCATCAATCCCATGATGATTGCCAGCGCATTCTAAAACCCTAAACTTCTCCTCTAACCACCTGCAACGATCTTCCAATTGTTTTGAGGATTCAGTGGCCATTTTTTCCTTCTCCATTAAATCCATATCAGGAGTAATAGGGTTGATCGAGCTATCACCCAAATTATTTCCCAACCCAGATGGGAAATTTATGGGGATTCCAGCATCCACTGGCCCATATTGAGGCCTTACTGTGACAGATGGCCTTCTAAGAGGTACCTCGGTTTGCGGAGGCACATGAGGCGGAGTAAAACCCGGAGGAGGACCTTCATTCTCCTCTTCAGTGATCGCCATGGGAGCTTTTCCTTTATCAGTGGCTCTTAGCAGCTGAGCCATTTCAGCCATCATGTTTCTCTAAGCCTCTAGCATCTGCTCCCTCATTTCATTCTGTATTTTGGCCAACTGCTCTTGCATTTGATCTTGCATATCTTTTTGTAATTGCTCGAACCTTTGATCCATGTTCTTAGTTTTAGTACGAGTGCCGTAGGGGCGTGTGATTTCTAGATTTCCTTTTCTACCTCTCTGGAAAGTAAACTTTAACTAATCAAGGTCTTTCTATAACCTTGAATGCAAATGATGTGATGAAATGTTATGAGATGCAAATGCATGAATGCAAAAAGAATATCGATTCTGGTTCAACTTCATTTAGAAAATTTTATTTAGAAAAAGAATATCTTTACATATAAGAGGATTACAAATACGATTTCGCCCTAAGGCCCAAAGCTTTAAGTCTATCTAATAAAAGGGCTAACTTTCGTCCTACATCCGACGATGATGAATACATCAGACTCAATACGTCAGCTCGAATTGCCAAATCTTGCACATACTCAGCAACCTCTCGAATCTGAGCTATGGCTTTACCAATGACATGATCCCTTTTTCTGACCTGTTCTTTAGCCTGATGTAGCTCTCCCCTCAGATAATCCTCTTGCGCCTTGAGCTGCCCAACCCGGAGTTCACCATCATGCAATGCCACCTCCAAATCTTCAACCTTGCTTCTTAGCTCCTTTAACTCGACTGTAGAATTACGGTTTTGGTGCCAACGCAGGGATTTTCCAAGTTCCATTACCTTGGTCTTCAATCCTTTATCCTCTTCCTCTAATGCCAAATTCTGCACCTGCATTTCTTGGAATATCCTCTCCCAGTACTCGGCTCTAACCTTTTCTTCTTGGACCTCCTTCTGCCACTGATTCGAAGATCCTCCTACTCTCGCCCTCTTCAAGGCTACTTGTGCCTTTTTGTAATGTTCCCTTAGATCATCTCGATCTTCCTCAATCTTCCTTTTTTCTTTCCTCTCTTTCTCGACTTCCATCTTTTGAACATCAACGTCCAAACTCAAGTACATCTTTTCTTCTTCGAGCTTTGCTATCCTCCTCTCGAACTCCAAGCTTTGTCTCTCGAACTCCTGTTTCATAATTTCTAACTCTGAGGTCTTACTTGCAAATATTTCTCCATTGGTCGAGCTCCTTCCATACTTGGATTAGGGATATTATCATTAACTCTTCTACCTCTCCATTCTATGTATTCTGGTGTCGTAGCAGGGCTAATAGCTTTTCCTCTCAATCGACAAGTCTTCTTCCAAGCACTAGAAACTTCACTAACTCTCCTCTTGTAATCGGCTCCTCTATATACAAACTCACTTTGAGCCAACCCCTGAGTCGCTGGTATGAACTGTCTCAATCCATGTTGCCTCAGTACGAGCAAAGGGGCATAGCCAATGGCACCCCAAATCCCCAATAGGGGTACCCAATCAAAACTACCGCATCGGTAAAGAACCTCACCAGGCATCATCCACGGAGCCCTCCACTCGACATCTTTCGACTGAAGGTTCTGAAGTAACGCTATCCAATTCTCTTCTGGAACATCAACTCTCCTGGTTGAAGCTACTATATCTTTCAACGGTGAATAATCCTCAAAGTAAACCCGACAAACCACCCTATCTATCAACCGGAAATGACTGTAGAACCAAGCCAAAAGTAACTAAGCACACCTTATAAACCTGCCAGCACCAGCCCTCCTACATGCACCTAAAGACCTAAATGTTTCCGCCAAAATTACAGGGACAGAAGTGACCTTTTTACTGAGTCGATGAAAAAGATCCGTGGTTGCCTCATCCACATATTCCAAAGCCCTAGGAAGACCATCAATCCATATAACTTAGGGCAAAAACATCTATCTTCTTTGTCTCATCAGGGTGTGTCAAAATAAATTTTTCAAAGCGCCCACGAGATGCACTTGCACTCACCTTCTTTTAATTCTGGCCATGACCCACTGCTCGCTCATCCCCGTAATAATCATCAATTTCTTCCAAAAGGTAGGACACAAGGAGCTCGGGAATAGATCCTATCATTCTGAAACGAGGACAACGAAGTAAAGCAGTGTACTCTTCCACAGTAGGTACCATGTCTACCTCCCCAAAAGTAAAGCAACTGTACGCCGGGTTCCAAAACTGAGCAAGGGCTCTGAATAAGTACTCGTCTATCTCAATATCAAGTAAGTAAGGTAAGTCTCCATAGTTACCGTAGAATAATTGCTTAGTCTCTTTGCCCCACTGATCCCAATTGCCTTAAGCTCCTGGAGATTATTCTGCGTGACGCTAATATGAGTGTAATCTGACACTCCGATATGTATCCTCAGCTATACTATCTCCCTTTTCTAGTTGAGTTTGCTCGGACCATCTGTGGACGTTAACGTTGCTTTCACTTTATCAAGAAGTCTGTTCTCCATAATAAAACTTCCTAACTTAGAAACTGATCGTGAACCGATATCTTGTAATGCAAATGACATGCAAGCAAAAGAAAGAGATGTCAGTATCACATGATATAATAAATTTCAACGATAACTTAAGGTATGTCTAGTTAGGCTTATATGGTCCTTCGACATGGGGTTGGTTCTAAAGTTTGAGGTACTCGAACCAGCAGATTCCTCGATCCTCACCCATTATAGGCTCATTGAATCGAGTTCAGTTCAGGGAATACATTTCCCTATGACTACACGGAGATGAAAATTTCACGAAACCATAGGTACGGATGTATCCCGAAAGTGATCCACTATCCTGCACGGAGGCGAAAACCTCACGAAGGCGTAGCTTCTCACTCCCACTTAAGGGTGTGACCACAACGGTCATGCAAATGCAATACGATCAAAATATAGCATGCAATATACAAACACATGTAATGCAAAGAGGATTAAATTTTAAAATTTTTAATTTCCGACATTAAGACAAGAGATAATCAATTACATGGCCTGACTCTCTTATTTTCCCCAGTGGAGTCGCCAAGCTGTCGAAACCATTTTCAAATCGAGTTTTGAAAATGAGAATCGATTTTAAAAACGAAAACGGATCGCCACCAATCTTTTAGGTGTGATTGGATCACCTTTAAAACATTTGTTTTAAAATCATTAGTTTTGGTCCACGAAATAAAAGAACGGGTTCGGGAGTCGGTTACGTACGAGAAGGATTAGCACCCTCGTAACGCCCAAAAATTGGTACCTAATTGATTATCAAATGTCTTTAATGTCGAAAGAAAAAATTTAAGATGTAGTCCTCTTTAAAATATTTAACTTTGAAATTGGGATTCACTAGCATCAAAGTATTGACATTAAGTTATCCCTTTTTTGAAATTCTATCTCAAAACAGCAAACGCTATATCCAATAAGTTAAGACATATTGCTTTGAAATTCCAAGATAGTGGCTTGCATTTAGAAAACCTCTAAAAAAACTAGAAGGGTATAATATTCGAATTCAACGAGAAAAGTGGCAACCCAATAATTAGGGCTGCTTTCTCGAAATTCCAAACACCAAGCATTGCCTTATTTGCAAATTTATTCGAGTAACAAATAAATGATAAAACGAATAAAAAAACAATAACGAATAAGCTAGGGAAAATATTTCGAGATTAAAAAAAAAAAAAAAAAAAAACTAGTAAATAAATAAACAATCATTATGGTAAGATAAAGAAAGATAGTAATAAAGTGAAGAAATAAAAAAAAAAAATATAAAAAAATAAAAATATAATAAAATAATA